>NC_053490.1:83583785-83823785 GCF_905171775.1 Rana temporaria
TTGGACGAATAGCGCAGCGAAATTGCCGGTAAATCGCACTATAAAAAGCCGCCGACGCCGCCCCCACCCCAGTGTGAAAGGGGCCTTAATGCGCCTCACGCAGCCGTGCCAACCTGCCACAGTATGACAGTTAAGTGTACGGGCTCCACCTAGTGACTGGTAATGAAGGAATACTAGGGTAGCCAGACATAAATTTGTAAACGACCTAATTGTACTCTCCATTTAATAGGCAGTCATAAATATGGCCATCTCTGCATCTGGTACAATGGCACAGACCCCTATCAGATTATGCCCAATATCTTCATTTTGAATGTGCTGGCAGCTGTCTTAAAGTGGTATTCACCCCTTGGCGCTGACCTCCTCCCAGCCCTTTAAGAGTTCTAAAAGCTGGCAGGTGGAGGCGGGCATTTGGGTCATGTGACCACTTCGATTGGCTATCATATCGGTCACATAAGCTCCCAATCGCAAGTATGTATCGGGAACTTATCAATCCTCTGCTCTCAGCACGGTAAGCTGTTTATTCAGGGCTGCATGTATGCTGCCACTCTGCGTTAAGGCCCACCCAACTTTATTTGAGGTGCATAAATGGACACCTTATTCAAGTCACCACACAGCAGGCGATGCATTGGGCTGCTATGTGGTGCCATCCAGTGCACTGTGATATAATGCCGCATGTGTGCATTTTTATTGCAGCGCATTACACCGCACCTGCTGGCTGCTTTGTAATGAGAAACAGGGCACATCGGGCACACTTGTGAACCATTTCATAGGGACGAATTGATGGAGAAAGTAAAAATACATTTTATTAGAGGCAGGATAGGCCACTATGAAGAAAAGGGTTTTCATGGATCACCTGAAGATAGACAGAGTCTGACAGATTGGGGGTAAGGAGTTCCAGAGGATGGGAGAGACTCTGGGAAAAGATTGTATTACAGCGGGCTTTGTATCTAAAACTGTGTGCCCCGTTTTATGTAGAGATGACTATTGTTTATTATCAGGTAATGTATTAAATCCTGTCTCCCAGCACGTTTTGAATCCATGTCTGTTATAATAGAAAAACCTTTTTGGAAATCACTTCTAGATTATTACACCGCTTTTATTTTCATTGCTGCCCTAGCTGGATTCCACATTCTGTGGGCAATGCCTCACCAAGCTGCGTTTTAATATATGCTCTAATTCGGTTTGCAGCATGTAGGAAAAAATGGGGCATCTGCTAACGCTATACAAGCATGACACTGGGAATACTTGTAAAATAAATGGCCCAAAACGCATCAAGAGTTTGTGCTCGCTCCAAGTCATCTGTGTGATTCCGCTGCAGTGTCAGCCAGCCAAACCTTTTCAGATGTGCTGCCCTTCGTAGAATAGTAATGACTTCATTGTGGAAGTAGACTCAAAAAGGCCATAAAAGAGCAGCAAGCATTTAAATCATAACTTGAAACATACAGAGATCCAATTTATGTAACTGGATAAATGGGACAGTTTGCTGTGTGACTAATTACTGTTTTGTGTTGTGTCTA
Source organism: Rana temporaria (assembly GCF_905171775.1). Taxonomy (NCBI): domain Eukaryota; kingdom Metazoa; phylum Chordata; class Amphibia; order Anura; family Ranidae; genus Rana; species Rana temporaria. Next base: position 83,585,303 of record NC_053490.1, read on the forward strand.
CCAAGCTGTTGCAAGGTTTGTGTGTAGAGGCTATATGGCAGGCCAAGCAGAATTTTAATGAGTTGCTGTTATCGCAGTTTGTCTCAAAGGATTTTGAAACTAAAGGCCCATGGTATGTTCATCCTAGAGGTTCAACTTGTCTAATTTACCTTGAGTTAACTAGGCACTGTTGGAGAGGTACAATGAGAGGTGCAGCGGAAGTGTCAAGATAAAATGGAAAGTATGCATGGTTAATCCCTTTCATCTGTTTCCTCAATGGAAAAAAGGGAAGGATTGCTAAGCAAAGACATTTTTGTAAGATTAGGGCACATAACTACTTGTTAGTGCGCTGTAGGGAAGTGCTACACAATCGCAGTGCGTCAGTATTAACGTCTTCAGGTCCTCCCCATAGCAGTTTTAGTTAGGGCCGAAACAACTAATCGATTATGAAATAAATCGATTACCATTTTCATAATCTGTTTTTTTTTTAAACTCAAAACAGTGCTATTTTGGTTCAATATACGGTACTTCAATGGAGAAGCTGCAGAAAAGCATGTAATGCGTTTTTGCTGCAATTTGTGTTTTTTAAACTGCCCAACAAATCGCAGTAAAATTTTTCTTTTTTTTTTTAAGGTTATTAAATTAATAATCGGCCAACTCATCGATTTATGAAAATAATTGTTAGTTGCAGCCCTAGTTTTAGTGCTACAAGGCAGCACCTGTGCACCAGATCACGTGTGTGTGTGTGTGTGTGTGTGTGTGTGTGTGTGTGTATATATGTATACGTGTGTGTGTGTGTGTGTGTGTGTTACACATATATATATATATATATTACACATACATATATATATATATATATATATATATATATATATATATATATATATATGTATGTGTATGTATGTGTATATGTGTGTGTATGTGTATATGTGTGTGTATATGTATGTGTATATATATATATATATATATATATATATATATATATTATATATATATAATCTCTCATACATACATACACAGTTGCAGGGCTCGACAAAATCCGGGCGCCCGATCGCAATTGTGACCTGGCGCCCGCCGGTAATTGAGGCCGCGGACTACAAGGCCGCAAAGCCGCAGCCTCAATTACCGCCCATCGCGGGCCCTGCCGCAATCGCGCGGCGGGGGAGGTGGGGGCGCACGGAGGCACAGGATCCTGTGTCTCCGTGCGCCCCCACCTCGCGATTGCAGTGGGCCCATGACGGCCGGTAATTGAGGCCGCAGCTTTGCAGGCCTTGTGAATGACCAACCTTCGTTCTTCGACCTGGCGCCATCTGGTGGTGGCCTCATTGCAAGTAAAACGGCAGTTCTAATGTGATTTTTCATTGCCATCTCCTTCCCTCTAATTAGAACCCCCAATAAATATATATATATATATATATATATATATATATATATATATATATATATATATCTAGCACCCTACAGAATAAAATGGCGATCGGTGCAATACTTTCTGTCACACCGTATTTGCGCAGCGGTCTTACAAGCCCAAGTTTAGGGAAAAAATACACTTTTTTTTTTTATTAAAAAATAAGACAACAGTAAAGTTATCCCAATTTTTTTTATATTGTGAAAGATAATGTTACGCCGAGTAAATTGATACCCAACATGTCACGCTTTTACCCTTTAAAATATCCATAGGCGACGTTTAAAAAATTCTACAGGTTGCATGTTTTGAGTTACAGAGGAGGCTAGAATTGTTGCCCTCGCTCTAACGATCGCGGCGATACCTCACATGTGTGGTTTGAATACCGTTTACATATGCAGGCGCTACTCACGTATGTGTTCGCTTCTGCGCGCGAGCTTGGTGGGACGGCGCGTTTTCTGGCTCCTAACTTTTTTTGCTGGCTCCTAGATTCCAAGCAAATTTGTCAAACCCTGCACAGTTGTGGGCGAATTTATAAATTCTTGGCCATTTTGCAGAGATTATGAATGATAACACAAAAAACATTTCTTTCACTCATAGTTATGCCCTATACACACGATCGGTTCATCTGATGAAAACGGTCCGATGGACCGTTTTCATCGGACGAACCGATCGTGTGTGGGCCCCATCGTTTTTTTCCCCCATCGGTGAAAAAAAATAGAACCGGTTTTAAAATTTTCTGATGGTTAAAAAAACGATAGAAAAAAACGATCGTCTGTGGGAAAATCCATCGGTCAAATATCCACGCATGCTCAGAATCAAGTAGACACATGCTCGGAAGCATTGAACCTCATTTTTCTCTGCACCTCGTTGTGTTTTACGTCACCGCGTTGGACACGATTGGATTTTTTTCAATTTTGGTCTCATCACTCCAAATTACTTTGTGCTAGAAGGTTTGAGGCTCATCTCTGTGCCATTTGGTGTATTGTAAGCGGGATACTTTGTGGCCCTTACGTAGCAATAGCTTTCTTCTGGCGACTTGACCATGCAGCCCATCTTTCTTCAAGTGCCTCCTTATTGTGCATCTTGAAACCACACCACATGCTTTCAGAGAGTCCTGTATTTCCCCTGAAGTTATTTGTGGGTTTTTCTTATCTTCCCAAACAATTTTCCTGGCACTTGTGGCTGAAATTTTAGTTGGTCTACCTGACCGTTGTTTGGTTTCAACAGAACCCCTCATTTTCCACTTCTTGATTAGAGTTTGACCACTGGCGATTGGCCTCAATTCCTTGGGTATCTTTTTATATCCCTTTCCTGTTTCATACAGTTTAACTACCTTTTCCCACAGATCCTGATTGACAATTCTTTTGCTTTCCCCATGACTCAGAATCCAGAAACATCAGTGCAGCACTGGATGAAAGATGCAAGGGTCTGTCGGGAGTCCAGAAACTCATTGACCTTTTGTACACACACACACACGCTAATTACAAACAGATCACAGGTGAGGATGGTTACCTTTGATAGCCACTCAAACCCCTTTGTGTCAACTTGTGTGCATGTTATCAGGCCAAAATCACCAGGGTATGTAAACTTGTGATCAGGGTCATTTGGGTAATTTCTGTTATTTAAAAAGTAAACACAGTTGATTGATAATAAATGGCTATAATCAAACAATGAGTGAAAGAAACGTTTTTGAGTTATCATTCATGTTCTCTGAAAATGGCCAAGAAATCAGAAATTCGGCCAGGGTATGTAAACTTATGAGCTCAACTGTATATGGAGAGGTTCCCATATCTGTATATTCTTTGAGTATTTCCTATTCCTTTAGAATTCATACTCTAATAATTATTGGCAGAGATATTGGCTTGTTTTCCAAAACTTGGCATATAAAATAATTGCTCTGCTGTCTGATTATATTGTGTTCACTTTACAGCAGAACTTGTCTAATAAAAAATAGGATACAAAAGTGTGTTTTATTTTAATAAACACTTCGATCCCAAGTTTGTTTTAGCATAAAGTCGTAAAATATGAAAGTATTCCCGTGCTTCATACATAGGAGTGGGAGGAAGTTTTTTTGCTGGTGCAATATTCGGCTTCTCCTATTTGAAGCAAAATCTGGAGGCATTGAAAAGGCATTGAAGAAAAGGACATGGGGTATAATTTTCGAAGCAAAGCAAACGCAATGTGTGAACAGGTCTGAAAGGTAACCGTTGTGTGTGTTTTTTTTTTTTTTTTTTTTTTTTTTTTTTTAGTGACAGGTGATTGGCATTTAGAGCACTTTTAAAAAAGTGTGTCCAGTGCCACATTTTGAGGCCGCGTACACACGGTCGGTCCAAACCGATGAAAACAGACTGAAGTCCAGTTTCATCGATCCAAACCGACCGTGTGTACGGCCCATCGGTCCGTTGTCCTTCGGTCAAAAATGTTAGAACTTGCTTTAAAATCGAACCGATGGACCGCTGCCCGATAGGTCCAAACCGATGGTTAGTACCAGGGCTGTGGAGTCGGAGTCTGGGGAAATTTTGGGCACCTGGAGTCGGCAAACAATGCACCGACTCCGACTCCTACTAAATTTAGATTGGAATTTTAAAAAAAAAAAGCAAGTTTAAATGTCCCAATTCACAAAAAGTTATAATTAATGACTTCTCTACTGTAAGAATAAAGACCAATGCATGCAGTGCCTCACGTAACCGCAAAACGAACACGTTAAGTGACCGTGAAGAAGCATGCTTTTCATGTGCTTCACTATATGGCACGCAACGCACAATTAGGAGCTGCAATACTTATACTTTCCATAGTGTAGTGTTGTGTTCTGCTGTTACAGGGAACGCAGCGCCCATGTGTAACCTAGCCTCTCACTGATAAGGGATTAAATAAATATGTTTTTTGCAGGACTAGAGAGTGAGACACTTGTATAAGTGAAGGGAATGGAGGGCCAATAGTTCAAGACTGAAGCTGTAAACCATTGGAAAAACTGCTGTCATTTAGCTAAGGCTATAAAAACTTGTAAACTCCGATTGTTAGCTTGAACTTTAAACATGACTATGGGATTCTCCTAGGAAAATCATGTTTTAGAATAAATGCCCCTTCCTGGATCCTCCCACTGCCCTATCTTCAGCAGCAGATAAGCACACAAAGGAGAAAGCAGCAGCCCAACTACCTCTCTAAGATTATTTTCAGCCCTAAAAATAATAAAGTCTGACTTAAGAGCCTCTATGAAAGAGGATCTGGCAGAGGCAATTCTCTTCCTTAGAACTCTACATTGAATTGATTTGCATTTGCTAAGCCTATAACTACATTTCAAGATTAATATAAACCATTTCTAGGTTTTACAGATTTTGTTTTTGGTTCATTATTGATAAGCTTTGTTTTTGTTCTAAAACAACCAAATAATGTGGTTTGTATTTTTGAACTGGTAAAAATCCTGTTCCTGATGTTTATGCCTGCTGCTACTATCCAGCCACTTGATTGATTAATACATTTTTTTTTATAAAACGTTGTTTTCATTGTGTTTGTCTTTTGCTTAAACTGTGCAATACAGTAGACTGTTGGCTTCCCAGCCAGTAGTCCTGTGGTAGGTTGCGTTTCTTTCCCTCAAGGAATGTATAAAATACATTTGCATATTAATACAGAGGAGTCGGAGTCGGAAGTACATAAAACTGAGGAGTCGGAACATTTATCTACCGACTCCACAGCCCTGGTTAGTACACAAAAGCATCGGTTCAAAACCTGCGCATGCTCAGAATCAAGTCAACTCATGCTTGGAAGCATTGAACTTCGTTTTTTGCAGCACGTCGTGTGTTTTACGTCTCCGCGTTCTGACCCGATTGGTTTTTGAACTGATGGTGTGTACGCACATCAGCGGTGAACCGATGAAAACGGTCCGTCGGACCATTCTCATCGGTTTGGATCGACCGTGTGTACGCGGCCTGAAGTGTAAATGGGGTAACAAGGAGGGCAGTGTAGAGCCTGTGGGGGCATTTTGACTATAGGCCTGCATTCATTGAACATGTCATAATGTACACTATAGAAAGTGCTTTGTATTTTCCCTCTAAGCACCTACAGCTTGTTCTTGCTATCAATTTCAGGTGATAACTTTTGGACATTTTTTTCTTTAATTCTGGTACCTCCACAAATTAGACTTTGCCTTTTTAAATGGCAGCACCCTGGCAGACATCCACTGCGCCTAATACTGAGTCAATGATCAATAACTGGTGCACTTCCAAAGCAAATGAATGGCCTTTTTTTTATTCTGTTACAGAAATATATTATTTGTTTCCCTGTTTAACACAGTACCGTGTAGGTTTCTTATTGGGCTTTACGCTGTAAATGTCAAGCGGCTCTAATTCTGTGAAATCGATATGGCCACAAATTTGACTGCAGTAATCCACAATGAGAGCAGCCTGTGTTGTGTTGCCTTATAACTGGACACAAGGTTTTTTTTTTTACTTTTAAAAAGAGCAGTAGGTAGCTATATGGCTGTTTAACCCCTTCCATACCGGGCCTATTCTGGCACTTCTCTCCTTCATGTAATAATCATATTTTTTTTTCCTAGAAAATTACTCAGAACCCCCAAACATTATATATATTTTTTTAGCAGACACCCTAGGGAACTGCAACTTTTTATTTCGCACAGTATTTGTGCAATAATTTTTCAAACGCCTTTTTTTGAGAAAAAAAGGTTTCATGAATTTAAAAGTAGCAAAACAGTAAATTTAGCCCAATTTTTTTTTGTATAATGGGGAAAATTACGTTGCGCCTAGTAAATAGATACCTAACTTGTCACGCTTTAAAATTGCGAACACTCGTGGAATGGCGCCAAACTTCGGTACTTAAAAATCTCCATAGCCGACACTTTACACTTTTTTTTTTTCCAGGTTACCAGTTTAGAGTTAGAGGGGGGGGCTAGTGCTAGAATTATTGCTCCCGCTCTAACGCACGCAGCGATAGCTCACATGTGTGGTTTGAATTGGGTTTACATATGTGCGCGATCTACTGGGGACAGGGGCGTTTTAAAAACACATTTTTTTTTTTATTACAAGGAATGTAAACATCCCTTGTAATAGGAAAAGTGTGTGACAGGTCCTCTTTATGGAGAGATGCAGGGTTAATAAGACCCCACATCTCATGCTTTTTAGCCTGAAGGAGAGATCGGGAAAAAAAATTCACTGATCTCATGCTTTTCAGCCTGTTTACTTCCGGGTATCCGGCGTGACGTCATAACGTCGCCGGGGCCCCCCGGCGGTCATAGAGATAACTGGTCACCGGAAATCTCTATCCTCCTCATCCTGCGGCCGAGTCGTTCTCCGGGCCTCCGATGGCATGGGAGAGCCCAGAGAAGCACCGGATGGTGGCGGGAGGGGGGCATTGGCAGGTTCGATAGAAACTGTCTGACATTCGGCCCGTGTGTATGGCAGCCGGTCCAACAGAAGCCAGCTGTATGGCCGGCTTTTGTCGAAGGGGAATAACTAAAAAAGGTAAACCGATCGGCACGCGATTAGCGGCGTGTTCTAGTGGGGGAGCCGTCCCCCTGTCAGAACACATTGGCACAGCAGGGGATCTCACTGTTCTAATGTCGGATTGTTGGTACAGTGGCTCCTCCTGGACTCTTTCGTTGTTTGTTTTTTTTTTTTTTTTTTATTAAGGTTTTTTTCATTGGGTTAAACAAAATAAAACTAGTGTGTACTACGCTTTAAGCAAACGGATAAAATACAATTACAGGGAAGTTTTTTTAACCTGCCAAAGGATTTATAATTGTTCATCAAGTCTTAAGATTTACGCACCACTTGTAGTTAAAGTGGTTGTTAAGCCACTATAGTATAAACATACAATCCCCTCTGTTAAATATCATTATGTGTCCCAGTGTCTGTGTTATATAAAAAAGATGCCGATTTCTACCTTGTTTCGGAGTGTCTCATGGCGCTCACGTGACTCCTCAGCCATCTTCTCTCTCATGCGGAAGGCTATAGCAGGAGGGGCCGAGAACTCCCGCTGACGTCAGCAGGGAAAGCGAAACGAGAGGGGAGAGAGCCGATGTTCCATTTTAAAGAAGAATTTATATCTATTTATTATTGCTCAGTGGACTAAGGGTTATCCATTTGGGAATAATGGCACCCAAGTCATCACTATTACAGAACAGAAGGCCCACAATACCAGATTTCACTGACAGCTGAAGTAGTTTTATTGGATTTTCATTTGTTTTTCATGTTCATACAATACATATCCTTTGCCAACAGCTTGTTGGGCTGTCTTCTTCCTATGCCCTGGAAGGTTGTGTTCTTTCAAGGGTACTGCTGTCTGTTTGCTTCTGATTAGCCAATGATGGGCAATTATGATGCGTAACAGCCTGAACCGTAATCTGAACCGCACAAATTTGATCTATTTTCCAAAGAAGCAACAGTTTACATCTTATCTAATTCTATTTACATCTTCTGGAGCCAGAGCATTTATTCTGCATTGATTAGATAGCATAGTATGACACAGCAAGCATAACCCCAGTTTTACATTAGAAGTATAGGAGTTGTAAGGGCAGAAGTTTTTTTTATATAAAGGACCTGTGTGTAGGACTTATTTTCTCAGTGAGTTTTCAGATCCGATTTCTGATCGATCAGAACCATTGGACCCGGGCTTCACGCATTGGTTGCGGCTCGAAGGACCAAAATGATAGGATAACTCTTCCCCTGTGATCAGTCAAACTTCAAGTGTTCCAGAAGCAAGATAACTTTATTTCAGTTGCACCGGTATAACTGGATGAGATCTACATGCTAAGTGAAAAAGCAAAAAGTCCCATCCAGACACAAGGTGTGTGACGACCTTTATAGGGTCAACAGGAAGGATATTATTGGCTAAAAGACCACCGGTGGCTCATGACGCAAACGGCTTTATTTGCCAATCCAGTGCCTCTTTACAATTCTTAGCAAAGGTTGATTTAAAGAAGTAACACAATCAATAGAATTAGGCTAGTTAAAGCAACGTGTCCTTAGAAGCCATTACAGAGGCAAGTTAAAACAACGTGTCTTTAGAAGCCATTTTACATTCCTACAAATAGTCACACAATACACATAAAAAAACTTTTCCAACAGGCCCCATCTCTGTCCAGCGATGTCCACAAGTCCCCCCGCCGTCCGGGTCTCTTCCTCCTGAAGCGGTGTCATTGGCTCCCATGGCTGTCAATCCAAAGTCAGCCAATCAGGAGAGAGAGGGGGTGGAACCAAATGGCAGCTTTGTGTCTGAATGGACACATGGAGCTGCAGCAGGGTAGCAGTTGCACTTGTTTTCCACAAAAAAAAAAAAATGCAAAGACATGCGTCAAAAACACGATTTGTTCAATGGCTACATTTTGGTACATGAGCTTCATTGGTATGTTTGTGGTGCAGAGGAAGGCCTATTCAAATGAATGGTGCCACCCCAAAAAAAAAGACATGAGCGCCCCTCAGATGTAAACAGGGCCTTCTTTTAAAAGTGTTTGAGAGTTTCTGAGGGTCTCCTTTCCACCTTCATTATCACCCCTTACATATACGCAGTGAAGTGACAGGCCTGAGATTAAACAAATCCTCCTACATAAGTTGTACCTGTTTAACTGCGGCCTTCTCTTCTCTACACCCATTCAAAGTGCAGAATTATTAAAGCTTGTCTGAGCTGTCGGGGGGGGGGGGAGGGGGCTGAGAGCTGAAGTTGAGTGAGGAGAGCTCTGACAGCAGTTTGGAGAGAAGACACACCCCTCCTCCACACCACACACAGGAACAGAGCTAAAGTTGTCAATCAGCTGGAGATCCCTCCTGTCACTTTTTTCTTTTTTTCCCTCTTAGTGTCAGGAAAACTTGTCAGAAGTGATTCATGCTGATATAAGTCACACTTGTGGCTCATTTACACTTGCTTCGGCTTCAACACACATTAACGGCTAGTTTACACTTGCTTTAAAACGTGGCTTCAGACAGGCTTTGTTAACCACATAAGGACCCCTTCACGCCGATATACGTTGGCAGAATGGCATGGCTGGGCACATCCACGTACCTGTACGTGGATCTTTAAGCCGAGCTGTGGGGTCGTCCGAAGCTCCGTGACCGCGCCCGCGGGACCTGCAGACCCGATCGCCGCCGGTGTCCCGCGATCGATCCTCCGGAGCTGAAGAACGGGGAGAGGTGTGTGTAAACACACCTTCCCTGTTCTTCGTTGTGGCAGTGTCATTGATCGTATGTTCCCTGATATAGGGAAACAGGATCAATGACATCACACGTCCAGCCCCGCCCCCCTACAGTTAGAAGCACATATGAGGTCACACTTAACCCCTTCAGCATGCCCCTAGTGGTTAACTCCCAAACTGCAATTGTCATTTTCACAGTAAACAATGCATTTGTATAGCATTTTTTGCTGTGAAAATGACAATGGTCCCAAAAATGTGTCAAAATTGTCCGATATGTCCGCCATAATGTCGCGGTCACGAAAAAAATCACTGATCGCCACCATTAGTAGTAAAAAAAAGATATAAATAAAAATGCAATTAAACGATCTCCTATTTTGTAAACGCTATAAATTTGTGCAAACCAATCGATAAACGCTTATTGCGTTTTTTTTTTTTTTTACCAAAAATAGGTAGAATACGTATCGGCCTAAACTGAGAAAATTAAATGTTTTTTTTATATAGTTTTTTGGGGATATTTATTAAAAAGTAAAAAATATTGATTTTTGTTTATAGCGCAAAAAATAAAAACCGCAGAGGTTATCAAATACCACCAAAAGAAAACTCTATTTGTGGGGAAAAAAAGGACGCCAATTTTGTTTGGGAGCCATATCGCACGACCGCGCAATTGTCAGTTAAAGCGACGCAGTGCCGAATCGCAAAAAGTGGCCAGGTCCTTTACCTGCATATTGGTCTGGTTCTTAAGTGGTTAAAGCTCTCTGAACTAGTCAAAGCTCCTGTCACTAAATAAAATGGTTAGCTTACAATCCTGTTTACACTAACTTTACTTGGTGCTTTTATTTGGTTTTGCTTCAAATATTATACCCCATGTAGCTTCAGTGGTGCTTCAAAGCCTCCTATAGAAGTCTGTGACGAAGCTCGCTTGAAGCCTCACTGACTCTCCACCAAAGCCTCATCGAAGCACCAAGCAAAAGCAAGGTGTAAAAAGGACTGTAAGCTTTACTGGCGTTCAGAGAGCTTTAACAAAACATGTCCGAAGCTATGTTTTGAATCTAGTGTAAACAAGCCCTTGGAGTCCTTAATTGAGAAACGTACACACTATAGAGGAATATGCTTTGTTCATATTTTAAGGTTTACAGCCACTTTAAAGTTCAGGTTACCTAAAAAACCTCCTGAACCTTGAAGCAGTACACACATATGCTGCTCCATTGTGAGCGTTTTCAATGCTAGAAAATGGGGTCATAAAGTACAATCACTGCTTTAAACTTGAACAATAAGTACCTAACCTTTTTGTCTAAAGTTTTACCAAAATGTGACAGCTCCACGAAGGCTTTGCAATTGCTAGAAATGTTTGACGCGTTCCTCGGTTAGCGTTCAGATCTCCACTACAGCAAAAGTAATTTCATTAAACCTGTCGGGCAAAAAAGCTTTTCATTGCTTTGTTAGACCTTTTCAGATTATTTCAAGCCATTTTGGTGTAATTAAAATCACTTAATGAGCAGTTTGCAGTGAAATTAGAAAATTAAGAGAGTGGCTTGAAAAGTCCCCTGCTGCTGGAACCAATGAAAAGCTGTTAAGTGCAAGGCAATCAATCAGGGCTTCACTTTATGACTTTAAAGGGGAGGTGGATCTTGGCTTTAACTTGGTATAAAATACATAATTGTTTGGTAATTGATTTACCCACACTAAACTGAAAAGAGAAATAAATTGGTTTTGTTAGCTAGTTTCTTTTGTTCAACTTTTATTTCTCTATAAATGTTCAATGAACAAATGTTTATAGGCAATTGTCAGTGGCTCATTACACCATATAATTAAAAAACCTTATTGATGATATTTATTAAATGATCATAATAAAGGAAAATGTGTGGTGTTGACATGAAGCATTGCCTTTGCATTAAAAGATGACCTATTTTTAATAAATAATGTAGCCATGCTGTTCATAATTTAACACGCATTACTATTCCTTTGGTGTGTTGAACACAGGCGTCAGCTAAAAATGAATATATTTTGCCATTCGGTCTGTATATTGTCCACACTACATTTAACCACTTAAGACCCGGACCAATATGCAGGTTAAGGACCTTGCCCCTTTTTGCGATTCGACACTGTCGCTTTAACTGACAATTGCGCGATCGTTCGACGTTCCTCTCAAACAAAATTGGTGTCCTTTTTTTTCCCCCCCACAAATAGAGTTTTCTTTTGGTGGTATTTGATCACCTCTGCAGTTTTTTTATTTTTTGCGCTATAAGCAAAAATAGAGTGAAATTTTTTTAAAAAATTCAATATTTTTTACTTTTTGGTATAATAAATATCCCCAAAAAAGTTATATAAAAAAAAAATGTCCTCAGTTTAGGCCGATACGTATTCTTCTACCTATTTTTGGTCCAAAAAATCGCAATAAGCGTTTATCGATTGGTGTGCGCAAAATTTATAGCGTTTACAAAATAGGGGCTAGTTTTATGGCATTTTTATTATTATTTTTTTACTAGTAATGGCTGCGATCAGTGATTTCTTTTGTGACTGCCACATTATGGCGGACACTTTTGACAAATTTTTGGGACCATTGTGATTTTCACAGCGAAAAGTGCTATAAAAATGCACTGATTACTGTGAAAAGGACAATAGCAGTGAATGGGTTAACCACTAGGGGGCGCTAGAGGGTTAAGTGTGCCCTAAGGGAGAGATTTTTAAGCATCTAGAAGCATTTAGCAAGTGTGTAGGCAGTGCTGGGCTTCCTTACTAGAAAGCCCATCATGTTCTGCAGACTGTCATGGTGGCACACTAAAAAAGTTTGTAAAGTGCAGGTTGTATGCAAATTTAAAGTGTATAAAATTTCAATTTATGAAGTCGTAACATTCCAGAGAGAAAATAATTACGGTAGTCTGAAACTATTGCGTAAACTGTTGGCACTATATAAATCCTGCATAATAAAATTAGTCTCCAGTGTAGTTTCCTCTGTATTCACGTTTTTTGTTGGCATAAAGTTGACTTTCTGATGCATATGATCATTTAAGTTTGAATTCGCAAATGGTGCAGCGACAGACAATTTACTGCATTGTAAAACATCTGTCGCCACAAAGACACACAGAAAACAATTGTTTCCTGTGTGTCTCGGTCACTGCAGCACAGCCTAGAGCTGCGTCAAATGCAGATATGCTGTTATCTATCGCAGTGCACCATACCGCATAGCATGCAACTGTACAGCAGAGCAGCTTTTTGTGTACTTCAAATAAAGTTTGTACAAAAAAAAGGAAGCCGTATGATGCATTGAATTGGGCATCACACTGCCCCTATCGCAGCCGGGAACGGACAGCTGCCGGAGCGGTAAAGCACTCAAAAAGGGAGGAAAAGCGTATTTGGTGACAGAGTACAATCACTGCGTTTTCTTGATGCTTTCTGCTTTACACAGGGGTGACATTAGGTTTAGTGTAATGGTTTTTTGTTGCACTAAATCATAGACCGAGGAAGAAAAGGAAAAAATGTCAATGCTTTCATTTTGTGAAAGCGAAAAGATTGGCAGTTAAAATGATTGTAAAGTCCTTTATTTTTATAGAAAAAAATGTCATACTTGCCTGCTCTGTGCAGTGGATTAGCACAGAGCAGCCTGGATCTTCCTCTTTTCGGGTCCCTCTTCGGCGCTCCTGGCCCCTCCCTCCTGACAAGTGCCAACACAGCAAGCAGCTTGCTATTGGGGTACTCGAGTCGAGTCACAGCTCCGTGTGTCCATTCAGGGAGGAGCCCTGCCTCTCTTCTGATTGGCCCAACTGATTTTGACAGCAGTAGGAGCCAATGGTGCCGCTGCTGTGTCTCAGCCAATCCGGAGGGAGAGTCTTGGAGAGCCGAGACACACTTGGACAGAGATGGCTCAGGTAAGTATGAGGGGGGCTGCTACACACAGATTTTTATCTTTGTGCAATGAGATAAAAAAAAAAACACTGACTTTACAACCCCTATTAATATACAGCACACCAGGGGTCTCCAAAGTTTTCAAACCAGGGCCAGTTTACTGTTCTTCAGACTTTAGGGGGGCCAGATTGCGGCCAGTAGGGGTAGAGAATGTCCTGAGCCCAGCATCGGTGAGAATAAACATGGCCTCAGGTAGAGCTGCACGATTAATCGTGATCTTTTTCCCGTGCGATTCTTGACACAGGGTTTCACAATCTTTGACATGAAAATAATTTTCTCTCTGCACTTTGGTATACAAAGAATTTCCTCTCTGCCCAGACTTTGACTTTTGGCTGAGAGCAATCTGCCAAGTTTTGAAAACATTCTTTATCGGTGGAAAGTTAAAGATGGGGTTCACCCTATACATTTTTTTTTCTAGCATTAAATTAAGCATAGTAGCGCGTGCTACAGTATGCCTTTATTTTATTTTTTTGCCCCGTACTCACTGTTTAATCCTATAGTGAAGATTCAGACTCCCCGCGGGGAATGGGCGTTCCTATCCAGAGGGAAGATGATTGACGGCCGGCTATGGCGCGTCACGCTTCTCCGGAAATAGCCGAAATAGGACTTGGCTCTTCACTGCGCCTAGTCTGTGCGCAGCCGCTGTGAAGAGCCGTGATCTACTCCGGCTATCTTCGGGGAGTGTGACGCGCCATAGCCGTCCGTCAATCATCTTCCCTCTGGATAGGAACGCCCATTCCCCGCGGGGAGTCTGAATCTTCACTATAGGATTAAACAGTGAGTACGGGGCAAAATAAATAAATAAAGGCATACTGTAGCTCGCGCTACTATGCTTAATTTAATGCTAGAATGTTGTTATTGAGGGTGAACCACCGCTTTAAGTCTAAACATTGTATCACATTGACTTGTACATCAAAGGAATAGACTTCTGTATGTAAATTAGGAACGTTTAACCACTTAAACACCAAACCTTTTTCTGACCGCTCTTTTCAAGTTAAATTTTTTTTTTTTTTTGCTAGAAAATTACTTAGAACAACCAAACATTATATCATTTTTTTAGTAGAGACCCTAGAGAATAAAATGGTGGTTGTTGCAATATTTTATGTTGTACTGTATTTGCGCAGCAGTCTTTTTAAATGCAACTTTTTGGGAAAAAATTACTTTAATGAATTAAAAAAAAAAAATAGCCAGTAAAGTTAGCCCATTTTTTTTTTTTTTTTTTTTTGTATAAATGTAAAATTTTACGCCGTGAGAATCGTGATCTTCATTCTAAGCAAAAAAAAATTGTGATTCTCATTTTGGCCAGAATCGTGCAGCTCTAGCCTCAGGGTTGGGGGTCAGATAGAGGAGGAATAGTATTCCTTTGTTGATATCAGTTGGAAGAATAGTACTCTATTGTTTGGTATCAGTTGTAGAATTGGTGTCCCATCATTAGTGTCAGTGCAGGAATTATGCCCGATGGGAGGAATAGTGCGCAAAGGGCCGCAGTTTGGAGACCACGGCAGTTCACCAAACTTTGTCTATAATGAAGATGTTGATGTAAAAATGTTTCAGATTTGCTGGGCGGTCCATCTTTATTAGGTAGTATCCTGATTTATAAGAAATACAATTTTTTTTTTTTTTTTAATACTGACTTTACTTCGATTCCTCTAGTTTGGGTTGGCCTCAGCTGTCCCGACTGCTCTGCAAATATCAAATCCTGTTTGCATACAAATACACCGCGTTTTTCTTTAAAATCTAATGAAACGCCACATATAACTGCATTAGCAGAGGAATTTGCCCTGATTAAAAACCTGAAAAGATCCGTAAATCATTCAAGATCGGCTTGGAGAGATAATAGTTTCCATGGCAACGATTTCTGCTGCATGTCGACATCAGAGGGCTTTTCACAACCTGATCCAAAGCAAGCTTGAAAACAAATAGCTTATCATTTCCATGTGTCTGTGAATAGAACCAGCTGCTTTAACCCATTCGTGTTCTGGACAGCATTTCTAGAAATATAATGAACTTGATGTAAAAGCTGAGAGGGAAGAATGTTTTCCACAGCAACTAGTGAGATTGGAACTGCTATTTCTCTAATTAGAGCTAGAAAATGAAAGACTGGTAGTACGGGCATCAGAGGCTTTTTTTTTTTTCTGCTTGCATACAAAAGTGACATTGGCATTAATTCAGCAAATAACATAATACAGTAATTTTACCTCTGTGCGTTAGCTGTGCAAGTCAACAGAAAGTTACCTTTTTCGTTTACAAAAGGATCATCATATCTATCACTGCCTAAAATATCTTTTGGGTGATCCTAATTCATAAGCTGGCCGTTCATGGTTGGTTGTATTTTTACATCAGCCAAAAAAAGAAGACTGGTTCCACTGTACACACAAATGAGGAGGATTGAGAAACTCCCCATGCTGGGACATTGTATTCTGACAGCACATGCTGCTGTCCAAATACACAGATCGGTGGCTGCAGCTGATCAATGCAAAATTTTCCAACATGTTCCTTTGACAAAAAATCCATTAAATAGTCAACTTCTGTGGGGTGGGGGAGGCCACACACTTAGAAAAGGCAATCCATCTATTGCCAGCTTTAGACTCTGAGGTCTCCCTGAGGAGAGCAGAACATCGAAGTTAGGGCTTGTTCATCCCAACAGGCATGCATTATGGTCCATATATCACTCTAATATTATGCATGGCTGACTCCCTTGGGTTAAAAAAAAACAAAATTAGCCCTTTTTATAATACAAAAACAGCAGATAACCACTACTATAAGGCCTAGTACACACGAGAGGATCGATCCGCGGAAACGGTCCGGGGGACCGTTTCCGCGGATAAATCCTCTGGCGGATTTTGATCTCATGGTTGTACTAACCATGAGATCAAAATCCCCGCGGAATTCCCTCCGCGGTGACGTGTCGCGCAGTCGCCGCGATGATGACGCGGCGACGTGCGCGACGCTGTCATATAAGGAATTCCACGCATGCGTCGAATCATTACGACGCATGCGAGGGATGGAATAGGACAGATTGATCCGCTGAGTCTGTACAGACCAGCGGATCAATCCGCTGGACTGAATTCCAGCGGATAGCTTTCTTAGCATGCTAAACTTGATCCGCTGGAAATCCATCCCCGGGGGAAAAAATCTGCGGAAAAATATCCACTGGATCGTACACACCAGGGGATCTATCCGCTGAAACAGGTCCGCGGATAAATTTTAGCGGATCGATCCTCTCGTGTGTACGGGGCCTAAGGTGTTTATTATTGCTTTTACTGATTTACATTATAAGTTTTATATAGATATCTATATGTAGTAGAGGTGCACAGAATGAAAATTTTGGTACCGAAAATACCGCTGACATCTGGTTCGCTAAAAATATCCATCGGATCAGGTGGAAAAAGTCTGTCCATTTCCATCTGAGCATAGCATGGACATCAACCTGTCATCCACCTGCTCAGCAGGGATCAGTGGAGAGATTCCTTGCTGAGCAGGCGGATCTGCTTGATGGAGACCCCCCCCCCCCCCCCCCCCCGAAAGAGGCTGGTCTGCCACTGTAAATATGCTTTAAATGTAGCATACATTGTACACCAGCCAGTAGGCAAAATGAAATGAAAACACTACAGAAAACAACTCGGTATGTTTAAAGGGGTTGTAAAGGTAAATGTTTTTTTACCTTTATGCATTAAGGTGAAAAAACATCCGACAATACCACCCCCCCTCCCCCCTGGTCCCCGTTTTACTTACCTGAGCCCTCGAAAGTCCTGCGCTCTTAGTTTCTGAGCCTGGCTGTTGATTGGCTACACTGGATGAATTGAAAGCAGCGCAGCCATAGGCAGCACACTTTGTTGTTCTGACAAAAATCTCTGTCTGTGACCATGCGCTGAGTGAATCCGCATGGTTTTATTATTATCAATCAGTTTCTGTGTCTGCAGGGCTCTAATTGGGTAAGAGACAGGAGTCGCATTATTTTAGACGTGATTTCCCTTTTGACAGTATCTCACCCAAAAATAAATTTTTGTTGCGGGGGATGCTCAAAGTCCGCCTTGTATCTTAGTGCAGACTTCTAGAAAATTCAGTAAGCCAATCCAAAAGCAGGAAATGACATACATCTAGGGAAGGTCTGTACACAGAATGCCTCCAGGTATCAGTATTGTTTTGCATTTTACAAATTGGAAAGGAAAGGTAATTTTTAATAACATTCAATTACAATATGTCTTGTATCACAATTCTATATACTATATTTGCTTTTTTTTTTTTTGCAACGTGCATCTTAAAGCTGAAAGCACTCCCAATACTTAAAGCGGAGGTTTGGGTTTAAAAAAATAAATAAAAAAATCAGCAGCTACTAACACTGTAGCTGCTGACTTTTAATAAGGACAATTACCTGTCCAGGGTGCCCGCAATGAAGGCAGCCAAAGCCAAGAAATTGCTCGGGTCTCGACTGCCCCACCGCCATTCTCGTGGGGGAATCAGGAAGTGAAGCGTTGCGGCTTCACTGCCCGATTCCCAACTGCGCGAGACGCGCAACGTGATTGGGCTATGTCTCCTGGGACACACACAAGGTCACCCCCATTCCCAGGAGGCAGCGCGAGGAGGAGAAGAAAGAAGACGGACCGCGGAATAGGACGATCTGCCTAGCAACAGGCACTTCAGGTTTGTTTAAAAAAAATGGTGGAGTTCCGCTTTAATCAAATCCTGAGTGTTAGGATTTGATTAAGTATTGGGAGTGCTTTCAGGTTTAGGATGGACGTTGCAAACTACATACACTCCAGTGAGCTGTAGAGTTTACCCCATAATTTTGGAGGGAACAACTAACTTACCAAGAAGTTCATAGCAAAAGATAATTCCAGATATAAAATGAAAGGAGCCTGGATCTGATAATAGGAAGCATTATACAGCTTTTATGGTGAAAGATAATAGGACAGTGGGAAGGGGGTGGGAGGACGAAAATAATTTGGGGTTCCTAGCATTCTGCATTCCTGTGTTGACCTGCATTTTACCATTCAAGTAATCTGCATGGGGTCTTTCAAAAACACAGAGCTATTTGACTTTAATAACCCCAGGCATTAACACAAAGCAACGCATGCATTTCCAAGTTCATCCAGAATAAATGAGCCCTAACCTTTGTTTTGTTGATAAAAGTCTGAACTGTTTAAGTCAACTATATGTGTCTGTGTGTGACTTGATTTTTGTAGGCATGATGTGCACTGGTGTAAGGCATTATTACACATTACAGTATGATCTATAGAAGCCTGAACACTAATGAAGTGAGGATGATTGATGAGCCACTTTGTGAATTTAAGAAAGAATGTGCCCCCCCCCCCCCCCTTTGGCCTCTGTTTAGTAGTAATCCAGGTCAGTGATCTTTGATCTGGAGCAGCTGACATCCTCTGTGACACTGTTAGTGGTCATTTAGCGTCTGGGCCTTTATGTTCTTACTTCTGACATTTCAATCACAGTTCAGCCTTCATCTGCAGTGAGAGCGGTTTATATTATTTTCACAAGTATATTTTCTTAAATGTTTCAGTGTTTGAGGTCTTGACATAGATTTGTTACAAGAGGCTGATCAAAGCTGCTTGTAGCTGTATGTTACAAGTCGGGGTTGACGTTTTTTATAACCTTCAGCAGCCATTTGATTCTACATAAAAAATATCCCAGTATTGAGCTGAAAATGGCATATGTGCTCTAAATCTTTGTGACTGGGTCTGGTGCGTACCGGACATCTTATACAATTTACTGGGGTCTGTAGTTTTGTTTGAGGAACGTGGAAACAATTTTTTGTAACTGCAATCACTTTTTAGGTTTCTACTTGTACTGTCTCCAAAGGGGGTATTGGGTTCTTGAAGTCAGTGCCTAACCAATGCCCACTAACTGGCAGGTATAAAGGAGTATTGAACTTTACATTAATGGAAAATTGAAGTTCTGTATGCAGAGTTCAAGGTCAATATCCCATAAACTTTAATCGCTTCCTTTTGAAGAAGAATGTTCACAGCGCTAACAAGACCTATCTTAAAGGAGGTGTAAAGGCAGAAGATTTTTTGTCTTGATGCATTCTATGCAGTAAGAAAAAAAGGCTTCTGTGTGTAGCAGCCTCCCCTGCACCCCCTAATACTTATCTAAGCCCCATCTCTGTCCAGTGATGTCCACAAGTCCCTTGTCCATCCAGGACTCCCCTCCTGATTTTCTGACACACGGCAGTGGCGCCATTGGCTCCCACAGCTGTCAATCAAAGTTGGCCAAACATGAGAGAGGGGGGCCAGAACCGGATGACGGCTCTGTATCTGAATGGATACACGGAGCTGAAGTTCGGCTTGGGTGCCCTCATAGCAAGCTGCTTGCTGTGGGAGCATTCGACAGGAGGGAGGGGTCAGGAGTACTGAAGAGGGACCCAAGAAGTGGAGGATCTGGCTTTCTCTGTGCAAATCCACTTCAATAGGGCAGTTTTTTTTTTAAAACAAGACTTTACAATCACTTTGACATAACTTCATGTCACTTCGTAATGACCCTGGGCTTTAACGCTTCCCACCACTGTGTTTGACTCTCAGCATTCACATGATTGGGAGCTCATCCTGCTGGTTCCTGGTCAGAGGCCATGGCCAAGATCTGTCGGACACATATGCTGGTCCTTAAGTCCTGCTATTGCTGCCAGCGCGTAAATGCTCTACACAGTTGGGAAGACATTAAAGTAACACACTAAGTTGCACACTAAGGTATTTATATTTTCCGAACAAGCAGTAAAAGTACTTTAAGGCTGGGTTCACACTTATGCAAATTGGATATGGGTGGGTTTTCCCACATCCAATTCACATAGCAGGAGATTGTGACCGGTACACATTTCTGCAGCGGCTCCGTTGCGAATTGCACAGGAGCCCTGTGTGTCTTTTTGGTCCGTTTCAGGTCCAAATTCAGCCCAAAATTCGGGCTGAAATCTGTTTCAAAGCGGTGAATGGAGAAGCACCGGACTCCTGTGAGCCGCTGGGTGTTCTAGTGTGAGCCCAGCCTTCAACGAGTCCTCATTTACCTCTGTAGCTATTGACATTGTGGAGAAATATGTCTTCACAGTCCACTGCAAACAAATAGTAGATGTTTCTAAAGCTGTTAATAACTGACTGAAACTAGCAGATTCCTTGTGTTCTTTGACTTTCCAGGGATGGCTTGTTTGAAGGCTGTTGTTCCCATTAGTTGAGGATTTGTATATCACCCGCACTAAGTGTATTCATGACAAGGTTTTGGATAATTTAATACACTTTTCTTTATCGTTACATCACGGGACACAGAGCGGCATTCATTACTATATGGGTTATATGGAGTACCTTCAGGTGTAGACACTGGCAATCTTCAAACAGGAAATGCCCCTCCCTATATAACCCCCTCCCATAGGAGGAGTACCTCAGTTTTTTCGCCAGTGTCTTAGGTGTTAGTCATGGTTTAGCTTGCCTCCGCATCCTTGGGATTAGGTGAGCTACCGGTTCTGTCCAAAAAAGCCTGAGCGCTAAAGTGGTCAGTAACCGGACCCCAAACCCTTGGGGTATAGCCCATAATGCTTTCTTTTTAAGAGAGCTGGACCCTGGGCCCAGAACTTAGAAAACCTTTGGGCGCCTAATGTTTTCTGTTTGCCAGGGTGCTGTATGGGTCCAGGACAGTGGATCCTTCATGGAAGAAGAAGGTTCCCAGGGCCTGAAGGTCTAGACATCCCCACGGAGATGGGGGAAGATTGGGCCTCTTGCTTGGCAAAGTCCTGCGGCATGGAGCAGGTAAGTAAGGGGAAAAACTTGCGGAACTTGGCTCTTAGCAAGTTTTTTCTGGGAGGTCACAGGGGACATGCCTAAGGTTATGCATTGCATCTGGCAAAACCAGTCACATATCATGAAGATAGGATGGCTCTATATGTTATTATTCCCCATAAGATGTGACCTCCCTTGTAGTGTTGGAAAAGCTGTGAGTGGGGCCTTTTTTTGTGTACAAATGCATGTGTGTGTCAGAGAGCTATGCTTACCTGCAAGCCTCCAGGCGATGTTCTATCCAGTCCTCTTCCTCATGCCTGCAAGGCAGGCAAAACGCTGTCCTCCTCGTGTGTTTCTGGCTGCGGCTGCAGGAACAGAGAGGCCCTTCCTCCCAAACACCCCCCCGTCGGCGGGCGCGCGCGCGGCGCGCGTGCACGTGTTTATAGGCGCATTTGGCGCCGTTTTAGCTGGGGGGGAAGGGCGGGTCAGTGATTTAAGGAAGGGGCGGCCCTTCCTTAGATACCACAGCTCATTCAATACTATGGTTTGAGGGAGGAAGGACTGGAGTGAAGCACGGGGCGCCGAGGACACACAGTGGCCGGAAAGAATACTACAGTCTTCAGAAGATTGTGGTTTAGCCTAGGAATAGGCTGTTTTTTCTTTTCCATCTCATAGTCTTTTCTTTGGCAATACTACTCAGGGGGATAGAATGTTTTTTCTTGCCTAGATTGAAAAAAAAAAAAAAAGTGTCATCTGGGAGAGAGGAAACATTTTTTATTCCCCAAACAGGTGTTTGGGCATTTAACTATTTATAAGTCCCAGGTACCAATAAGTAGCAGGTGTACCTCGGTATTGTACCATGGCATCAAAGAACAAATCAGAGGGTACAAAAGGTGGGGATTCCCCCACAGGGTCTGAGGTCTCGGATAGAGCTATGCCGCTGCTTTCCCCACAGGGAGCCTTTGGGCCATCGGGATCTGGGGCTGGAGCTGACGCGAGTCAACCCAATCCTAAGATGGTCACGGAGGAGGTGTTACTCACCTCTTTAAATGAGATGCAGAAAAGCATGGGAAAGATGATAGCCGCAGCTATGCGGGGTAGTAAGCGGAATAGATCTCCGTCACCCGTGCGCGGACCCTCGGAAGAGGAGGTCCTTTCCTCTGGGGAATTGGACGACCTCTTGGACAAAGACCAAGTAGGTTCAGGGATTGATGATCCGGATACAGAGGAGTCTGGGGCAGTCTCCCTGAGGGAGAGCTGGTGGATTCAAGACTTGACGGACTTGGTCCATAAGGCATTCAACCTGCCTGTACCAGATCTCCAGGTATCGACGGTTTCAGCTTTTGGCTCACTGAGGGCGCCTCAAAGCAGTGCTGTGTTTCCGATCCATCCTCTATTGGAGGGAGTCTTGTTCCAAGATTGGAACAAACCAGACAAGGTTTTCTTACCACCTAAGAAATTTTCTGTCTTGTATCCTATGGAAGAAAAGTTTTCCAAGAGATGGGCTTCTCCTGCAGTAGACGCAGCCATCTCATGTGTTAACAAATCGTTAACATGCCCTGTAGAAAACATACAGGTTTTCAAGGATCCAGTTGATAAGCGCTTGGAAGCACTACTTAAGAACTCCTTCACTGCTGCAGGGGCAGTAGTACAGCCAGCCGTGGCTGCGATTGGAGTCGCTCAAGCTTTATCGGATCAATTTAAGCAAATGCTTGAACTTATTCCTGCCGAGCAGGCAGAAGAATTTTCGGATGTCCCTAAGGCCATTTGTTTTACGGTAGACGCTATCAAGGATTCTATCCAGCAAGCGTCACGTTTATCGTTATCCCTTATCCATATGAGAAGACTCTTATGGTTAAAAAACTGGGAGGCGGAGCCCCCATGCAAGAAGCTCCTGGTAGGGTTCCCCTTCCATGGAGGTCGACTCTTCGGAGAAGACCTAGATAAATACATTCAGACCATTTCAAACGGCAAGAGTACTCTCTTGCCAACTAAGAAGAGGGTTCAGGGGCCTGCGTTTAAACGACAGTCCTCCCCTGGGCAGGGGCCCTCTAATGCCAAGCAGTATCGACGGCCCCCTGCAAGAGCAAACTTCGGCTTCAACAGCAGATCACAAGGACAGGCTGTTAGAGGCAAGAGGCAGTGGTTTCGCAAACCAGCAAAACCAGCCCCCAAGCCAACCTTATGAAGGGGCGCCCCCACCCACGAAGGTGGGGGGAAGGCTGCGACTCTTTTCGGAGATTTGGGAGGCCAGCATTCCCGACGAGTGGGTACGGTCTTCCGTGGCCACAGGCTACAAGCTAGAGTTCCTAAAGTTTCCTCCTCCTCATTTCCAGGAGTCGAGGATTCCAAACGATCTGGAGAAAGGAGCCGCATTAAGATCGGCTCTAGATCATCTACTTTCCCAGGAAGTAATAGTAGAGGTACCAGTCCTGGAACAGGGACTGGGTTTCTACTCCAACCTATTCATCATCCCAAAGCCCAATGGAGATGTCAGGCCAAATTTGGACCTAAAGATGGTAAATGCATACTTAAAAGTCCGCTCATTTCGGATGGAATCCGTGCGGTCAGCAGCTGCCACACTCCAAAAGGACGACTTCATGGCGTCCATAGACATAAAGGATGCCTACCTTCATGTTCCAATTTATCAGCCACATCAAAGATATCTACGCTTTATGGTGGCTTCGCGTCATTTCCAATTCGTGGCGCTTCCCTTCGGGTTGGCTACGGCCCCCCGCGTGTTCACGAAGGTTCTAGCTCCAATCCTAGCCAAGCTAAGGATTCAAGGGGTCACGATCCTAGCATACCTGGACGACCTCCTAGTCATAGACCACTCGTCTCCCGGCTTAGAGCGAGCAGTGGCCCTCACGGTCCAATACCTCGAGAGGTTCGGCTGGGTCCTAAATCGGGAAAAGTCAGCATTCCAGCCCACAAGGCAATTGGAATATCTCGGCATGAGATTAGACACAGAACAACAAAGAGTGTTCCTACCTCTGAGGAAGGTCAAAGCCATCAAGGAATTAATCCTACTGGTTCTAAGCAAGAAAGAACCGACTATTCGCCTATGTATGAGACTACTAGGCAAGATGGTGGCTACCTTCGAGGCGGTGCCATACGCCCAGAGCCACACTCGCATCCTGCAGGCAGCCATCCTGTCAGCATGGAGCAGAAGGCCACAGGCCTTGGATATCCCGTTGCCACTCTCATCAAGAGTCCGGCAAAGTCTGTGTTGGTGGTTAGACCCTCAGAACCTACTGAAGGGAAGGTCTTTCAGCCCAGTGGCTTGGAAGATAGTGACCACAGACGCCAGCCTGACGGGCTGGGGAGCAATTGTGGAGGGTTCCACTCGCCAAGGTATTTGGGCAAAGCCAGAGAAGCTGTTACCCATCAACATCTTGGAGCTCAGAGCTGTTCGACTAGCCCTCAGGGCTTGGACGTCGAAATTGCAGGGGTTCCCGGTGAGAATTCAATCAGACAATGCCACGGCAGTGGCATACATAAATCACCAAGGGGGAACCAGGAGTCAGGCCGCTCAGAGAGAAGTGAGCTTGATTCTCCTATGGGCAGAGGCTCATGTGCCCTGCATATCGGCAATATTCATTCCCGGAGTGGACAACTTTCAGGCGGACTTCTTAAGCCGCCAGACTCTATGGCCGGGGGAATGGTCTCTGCATCCACAAGTCTTTCAAGCACTCTGCCAAAAATGGGGAGTGCCGGACGTGGATATCATGGCATCGAGACTCAACAAGAAGCTAGACAGGTTCATGTCCCGCTCAAGGGATCTGATGGCCTGCGGAACCGATGCTCTGGTTTGCCCTTGGCATCAGTTCAAACTTCTTTATGCGTTTCCCCCGCTCCAGTTACTACCCCGCCTGCTGCGCAGGATCAGGGTGGAGCGCATACCAGTCATCCTGGTAGCTCCAGCATGGCCCAGAAGGGCATGGTACTCACTAATCCTAAGGATGGTAGTGGGAAGCCCTTGGACTCTGCCTCTAAGGCCAGACCTGCTATCGCAAGGTCCGATCCTCCACCCTGCCTTACGGCATCTAAATTTGACGGCCTGGAAGCTGAATCCTTGATTCTCAGGGGTAGAGGTCTGTCTCAGAAGGTAATCTCTACCCTAATCAGAGCCAGGAAACCGGTCTCTAGGGTGATTTATCACAGGGTCTGGAAGGCCTATATAGGCTGGTGCGAGTCCAAGCTATGGCTTCCTCGCAGGTTCACCATAGATAGAGTTTTAAGTTTTCTCCAGCTAGGAGTGGATAAAGGATTGGCATTAAGCACAATCAAAGGACAGATTTCTGCCCTGTCAGTGTGGTTTCAGCGGCCGCTGGCCACCCACTCGCTGGTTAAGACCTTCCTTCAAGGGGTCTTACGTATTAAACCTCCAGTTAAATCCCCGCTTTGTCCGTGGGATTTAAATCTTGTTCTGTCAAGTTTACAGAAACAACCGTTTGAGCCGTTGGCTGAAGTTCCTTTGGTTCTACTGACAAGGAAGTTGGTATTTTTGGTTGCCATAGTTTCCGCAAGAAGAGTTTCGGAACTGGCAGCCTTATCCTGTAAGGAACCATATCTTATATTTCATAAGGACAAGGTCGTTCTCCGCCCTCATCCTTCCTTCCTACCGAAGGTCATATCCAGTTTTCATTTGAACCAGGATTTGGTATTACCATCCTTCTTCCCTAAACCTACTTCCAGAAAGGAAGGGTTGCTGCATACCTTGGATATTGTCAGGGCCATGAAGGCCTATCTTAAAGCTACAGAGAAAATCCGAAAAACAGATGTGCTGTTTATTCTACCGGATGGGCCCAAGAAGGGGCAGGCAGCTGCAAAGTCCACCATTTCTAGGTGGATTAAGCAATTAATCACTCAGGCCTACGGCTTGAAAGGGTTGCCTCCTCCAGTATCATTAAAGGCTCATTCTACTAGAGCCATGGGCGCCTCCTGGGCAGCACACCACCAGATCTCTATGGCTCAAGTTTGCAAGGCGGCAACCTGGTCTTCTGTCCACACATTTACAAAATTCTATAAGTTGGACGTAAGAAGGAATACTGATACTGCCTTCGGGCAGGCAGTGCTGCAAGCTGCAGTTTGAGACCCTCGGATTCCGGGGGCTCCTCTTTTTTTGAGTTAAATTTAAAATTTAAGATTATTTTTTCTCAAATAAGTTGGATTTATTATGATTTGAGTATATCTCTAAATTAAATCCTTTTGTCTTGGAGATGTTCTCCCTCCCCTCATTGTAAGCATTGCTTTGGGACATCCCATATAGTAATGAATGCCGCTCTGTGTCCCGTGATGTAACGATAAAGAAAAAGGGATTTTTAATACAGCTTACCTGTAAAATCTTTTTCTTGGAGTACATCACGGGACACAGAGCTCCCACCCCTCTTTTTGAGGACCATTTTGGGAGGCATACTGCTTGCTACAAAACTGAGGTACTCCTCCTATGGGAGGGGGTTATATAGGGAGGGGCATTTCCTGTTTGAAGATTGCCAGTGTCTACACCTGAAGGTACTCCATATAACCCATATAGTAATGAATGCCGCTCTGTGTCCCGTGATGTACTCCAAGAAAAAGATTTTACAGGTAAGCTGTATTAAAAATCTCTTTTTTGTTTTGTATGAAGTAGCAATTAGAGCTGAAGGTTTTTTTTTTTTTTTTGGGGGGGGTGGGGGAATGCAGCAGCAGACCCTTTCGGTATGCATAACAGTGTGCATTCTATTACCTTACTTGCAGGTGGCTGCTTCTGCTAAAAAAAATTATCCCAGCAGTACTCCCCAGTTGCTAGCTGTGAGGTTTAACAGTAATGGCTACTATGATGGCATTATGCCATTCGTATTACTAAACTCCCACAATGCATTGTGGGACAATAACAGTAGGAGTTGTGTGACTGGTGGAAAGAGCAGAAGGGGGGCAGGTGGCACAACGGTTCTCAGTAGCAGCTACTGCTTTTAACATAAAGCACCAGAAAACAAAGTCACAGGGCAGTATTTGCCAGATGTAAAGTAGACCCTGCAGGTAATGGGATACACACAAATACACGTAACTTTTATATTCTGTCCCATATTCATACACAGAAGATAAATGGCACTTTTGAAAAAATTTGAGGGTCCACGAATAAATCGCTAAACATAACCGACAGTGCTGATGTGTTGCTACTCCACTATTAAAACCAAAAGAAAAATGCTATTAAATGGTATAATTTTTATATGCCTTTCAAAAAATAAAAACATTTAATTTTATATATATATATATCAATCATTCTTTAATCTTGTATCTGTTTTAACCCAAATTGCTTCCATTCTAATATTCTAATGTATTGAGTTGTAAGTTTCCGCTGTTTTTCTTGCTTCTAATTAACATCAGTCCTAAATTTCTTAATTTCATTTGCAGATTAATTTACGCCTTATCTTGGTAAGCGGCAAGACAAAAGAGTTTCTCTTTTCTCCAAATGATTCGGCGGCAGACATCGCAAAACATGTCTACGATAACTGGCCTATGGGTAAGTGAAGAGACACTTTCCTGCTGTGTACAAATGTTGCAATAAGCGTATATGGATTTGCGCAAAGTTATAGCGTCTAGAAAATGGGGGACAGATTTATGGCATTTTTCCTAATTATTTTTTTTACTAGTAATGGCGACGATCTGCAATTTTTATCGTGATTGCAACATTATGGCAAACACTTTTGACACTATTTTAAGACTATTGTCATTTATACAGTGATCGGTGCTATAAAAATGCACTGATTACTGTGTAAATGACACTGGCAGGGAAGAGGTTAAACATGACCTGTTTAACCTGTTTGTTTTTTGCTGGAGGAGTGATTTTAACATTGTCGGCTATGCCCGAAAAAAAGGGTCCGGGACTTGTTTTGAGCTTCAGGCGTTCGGCGTGGAGATGTGAACCATCTCCATAGCCGACAATGTAAAATCACCCCTCCAGCGTATTGCAGGCTGTAATAGCGGCGGGCGTCTGGCGTGAAAACGCCTTGGTGTGAATGCAGCCTAAGGCCCCAGTTCCAGCTGAAGAAAAACAGCCCCAAAGCATGATGCTCCTACCACCATGCTTCACTGATTGTATGGTGTTCTTTTGGTGGTGTTTTGTGCTCCAAATACATCTTTTGGAATTATGGCCACAAAAGTTCAACCTTGGTTTCATCAGACCACACATTTTCCCACGTGCTTTTGGGAGACTTCAGATGTGTTTTTGCAAAATTTAGCCGGGGTTGAATGTTTTTCTTAAGAAAAGGCTTCCGTCTTGCCACTCTACCCCATAGCCCAGACATATGAAGAATACAGGAGATTGTTGTCACATGTACAACACAGCCAGTACTTGCCAGATATTCCTGCAGCTCTTTTAATCTTGCTGTAGGCCTCTTGGAAGCTTCCTTGACCAGCTTTCTTGTCTTTTCATCAGTTTTGGAGGGACGTCCAATTCTTGTTACTATCACTGTTGTGCCATATTTTTTCCACTTGATAATGACTGTCTTCACTGTTCCATGGTATAGCTAATGCCTTAGATTGTGCCAGTATGTCCAACTGCAAAGTATTGGCCTTGTTGTAGATTTTCAGTATATCACCTGAAGACTGGTGCCAGAGATATCTGCTCACCCTCCCTGTCAGCATGGCTATAAAACATTCACACTCAAGTGATTGAACCATTTTGTTAAGAGTTTTTATGTATCGGTAAGTTGGATGGGGCCATGTGGTCAACTACCCTCTCATGTCTGGGTTCAGATGGTATTTTCTTTAGGGCCATTGCCTGCTTGATTCCTGCCATTGCCTGCTTGATTCCTGCCATTGCCTGCTTGTAAACTAATAAGTAAAAAATAATCTGGGTGGCAGATTTGGTCATAACATATGTCAGGTAAAGAACATACAGTAACTCTGGATTTGGAGGAGTTTTCCCACCTATCAAATAAAGCTTACTTAAGTAAAAAAAAGTTCTGAAGGTTAATGCAACTCCAGTTCACAAATATAGATTGTATTTCTTTACTCAACTGGTTGCCTAAAGTTCCACTTAAAGCGGGGGTTCGCCCTGTTAAAAAAAAAAAAAAAGTTTTTTTTTATTAGACCATTAAATTCGGCATCGTAGCGCGAGCTACGGTATGCCGGTCTTACATTTTTTATGCCCGTACTCACTGCGGTATCGCTGATTGAAGAATCCGGGGAATGGGCGTTCCTATGGTGAGAGAAGGTGATTGACGGCCGGCCCTGGCACGTCACGCTTCTCCGGAAATAGCCGAAATAGGCTTGGCTATTCACGGCGCCTGCGCATAGCCTGTGCGCAGGCGTCGTGAATAGCCGAGACCTACTCCGGCTGTCTTCGGGGAGCGTGACGTGCCAGAGTCGGCCGTCAATCATCCTCCCTCTCCATAGGCACGCCCATTCCCCGCGGGAGTCGATTTCTTCAATCAGCGATACCACAGTGAGTACGGGGATTAAAAATTTAAGACCGGCATACCGTAGCTCGCGCTACGATGCCGAATTTAATGGGCTAATGATGGAAAGGAGGGTGAACTACCGCTTTAAGCTTTTATTAAAAAAAAGTAAGAAAACAACTACCAACAGTCACAGCATTATTTGTACCACTTGTACAGAAATTGAGATTTTTTTTTTGACTTGGCTGTAAAGCATACTTTTCTTTGTTGGCTGACATGTTGGGTGAAAAAAGCTAAAATAATGACAGCTGGTATTTTCTTTTAATGGCATGGATGGGAAGTCAACTGTTAAAATGTACAGCATTCACTTCATTTTATTTGTTTTGTCCGTAATTATACCCTGGATTGTTTCTCCCTTAATATGGCCATATACTGATAGAAATGTAGCCAGACCAGCAGGGATCAGTTGAATTTCGTTCAGTTGGTGGCCTTCCCTGCGCAATAGAAGTCAAGTTATTTAATCGACTTCCATCAAAAGGACATGTTGTGCATTTTCTATGTCCATCAGTGGCTGCAGCCAATCGGGCATAGCCAACTGTATTTGCCTTGATATCCTTAAGTTTGCCATATATCCGACATATTACTCCATCCATGCTAAAAAAAAAAATGGTGGAATGTCAGCATCCTTTCACTGAAAAACCAAAGGAAAAAATTGTTAGCTAAAAAGCCCCTCTTTTTTTTTTTTTACTCCATCCATGCTAAACTGTGCAGGTGGAAAAATCTCCTCCTGCCTCTGTTGTATCCCGAATACCCAAGCAGCCACTGCATCTAATTGAAAAGAGGGGCTTTTTAGCTAACACTTTTTTCCTTTGGTTTTTCAGTGAAAGGATGCTGACATTCCACAACCCCCCCAGTGATCACATTTTGGCCGGTCCATTAGTGTATGGCTAGCTTTAGGTATTCCGCTAACCTTGTGCTCTGACCCAACCTCTGATATTCCACAGTCAAGCTGGGCTTCTCAGCAACCTAAATAGTGTGCATTGTGAGGAAAGGACCAAACTGAATTTATTTAAATAGCCTGAGACTTCTCACAGGAACACTTTAAATGGCTAAGCATTTTTTCCTCCTAATTTGCTGTGTTTAAATCTGTATTATTGCAATAGAGGCTGCATTAGGAATTATTACAGTATATGTGCTGGGCTTCGGGGCTGTGAAATATTGGATTAAAAGATTATTGCAGTTATTTGTATTGGATGGTATGATTTGTACAGGAAATGCCATTTTCTTTTTTAAGTAGCTCAGCAGTAGCACGCTGCCCTGTAAAGTATACGAACTTCCAGCTCTAACTGGTGTTTACCTGTGCCTGTGGAAGTAGGGCAAGGCACTCGGCCAAGCACTATAAAATGTGATTTCACTTTACAGTCAGTTCCTTTGCCCTGTTAAAGGTTTTGAAGTATTGCCCTGACTTACAAATACTTTATAATGTGGTTTTTGTCTTAAAATAAAAATTTTAGTTCCTTTTAAAAAAAAAAAAAAAAAAATCTTAAAGTGAACGCAATGTTTTTGGTTCATTTTTTAGTACATTTTCATACATTACAAAGGGTTTCTGAAATACTGCGGGTTTATCTAAGGCATGGGTCTTCAAACTATGGCCCTCCAGTTGTTCAGGAACTACAATTCCCATCATGCCTAGTCATGTCTGTGAATGTCAGTGTGTTACAATGCCTCATGGGATGTGTAGTTATACAACAGCTGGAGGGCCGTAGTTTGAGGATCCCTGATCTAAGGAGACTGCAAAAGTAGCTCTCTTTCAGACACTGCTATCTCTCTGAGTCAGTAGAAACCATAATAAAAAGAAAAAACTGTACCTCCTTAAAGTGATCATTTTTTGACTTTCTGAATTGTTATTTATTATTAGCTTGAATTATATATTTTATTTATTACAGGTACTTGTATAGCAGCATCAATTTATGCAGCGTTTTACATTTATATTGTACAATATAAATTTAAATATAATATTTTTTTTTTTTTAACGCTACTAAACTGACGTTTTTAGATGTCGGTTTCTAGCTGTCAAGTTAAATATTTCAGTAGAGGTTAAAGTGGAGGTTCACCCAAATAACATCTATATCAGACCAACTTATTTATACTTCTAAGGCCTCGTACAGACGGGCAAACATGTACGATGAAAACGGTCCGCCGGACCGTTTTCAGCGTACATGCCCGCCCGGAGATTTCTGTATGATGGCTGTACACACCATCATACAGAAATCCGCGCGTACGCGCCGGCGACGTGCGCGGCCCTGGCAGTTCAATGCTTCCACGCATGCGTCTAAGTCATTCGACGCATGCGAGGGATGGCGGCCGCTCGGACATGTACGGTAAGTCTGTACAGACGACCGAACATGTCCGACGGACAGGATTCCAGCGGGCATGTTTCTAAGCAAGTTTAGAAACATTTGCCCGCTCGGAAACGGTCTGGCGGGCAAATGTACGCTGGAATCCTGTCCGCTCGGCTGTACAGACGACCGAACATGTCTGCTGAAACTGGTCCACGGACCAGTTTCAGCAAACATGTTCGGTCGTGTGTACGGGGCCTTACATGTACAGTCCGCATTTTTTTTTACGCTGTACATACCGTATAATCTTTATTTGCAATCTGGCTTCCGGGTACTTCTCCCCGCGGGAGTAGGCGTTTCCAAGCTGAGGAGGAATGTCCTCTGGGAGGTCGCCCAGATGATTGACGTCCTTTTAGAAAAAGTTCACCCCGGCGGATAAGGCCTCGTATTGCGTAGGCACGTCACGAGTCACTACGTTTCCGAAAGAAGCCGAGCTGCGAGTGGGCTCTATACGGCGCCTGCGCACCCACTAGGAGCCGTTTAGAGCTGACTGCGCAAACGCCGTATAGAGCTTCTTCATGTTCGGCTTCTTTCGTAAATGCCGTGACGCACCTACGCAGTACGGGGGGCAGGGCCTTATCCACCGGGGGAACTTTTTCTGAAAGGACGTCAATCTTCTGGGCGACCTCCCAGAGGACATTCCTCCTCAGCTTGGAAACGCCTACTCCCGCGGGGAGAAGTACCCGGAAGCCAGATTGCAAATAAAGATTATACGGTATGTACAGCTTAAAAAAAAAAAAAGCGGACTGTACATGTTAGATGTATAAAGAAGTTGGTCTGATATAGATGTTATTTGGGTGAACCTCCACTTTAAACAACGTCCCGTGTACATGAAGCCTAAAGCCGCAAACACACGATCGGATTTTCCGACGGGAATTGTGTGTTGACAGCCTGTTGACAGAAATTTGACGTTTGTATGCTCCATCAAAGAATTGTTGTCGGATTTTCCACGGACAAATATTGGATGGCAGGCTTTCAAATTTTCCGTGGACAACGGTCTGCTGTCAGATTTTTCAATAGTGTATACACAAATCCATCAGACAAAAGTCCAAAGTACAAACGCGCATGCAAGCAATACTCACCAGACACGACATTAGCAGGTGCCCAAAGGGTGGCGCTAAAGAGCTGAAAACCACGTAGTACATCTAGTACCTCACTACGTTAGTGTTTGTTGGCCGACAATTGTGTGCCGTTTGTATGCAAGACAAAATCCAGGCACACGCCCTTTGGACAAAAGTCCGACACTTTGTGAAAAATCTGATCGTGTGTAGGAGGCTTTAGAAGCTCAAAGCCATAATTGCTTCTTGTTAATGGTGTTCCTACCCGTTGCCTGTTCTGTGCTCACCCCTTGTGTGTGCTGTGAGATGGTACGGGAGAGAAGCGCATAGATTTCACATGGAACATTCAGCCGTGTCTCATGCCCTTTGTGTAACTCTGATATGGCTGCTCTCCATTACCAAGTTCAGGCTTGCAGGATGGTTTGTGTGGCACTTCATTTATGTCTGTAATGTCGGAATTGCTCTCTACACTGAGAGTTGCAATACCAAGCACTTTCATTCAGGTTTTAATTCTGAGCGTAGTACGGTGTGGCAGCTTGGTGCTCTTCCAACTGTCATCTTACATTTTTCAAGTTATTTTTGTGAGCATAAACACTTGAAACAAAGCCAGCAAGTGTAACGTGATAACTACATATACTCTAAATAGGGTTTAGCGTGCTGCAAGTCGGGAAGCCATTTTTGTACAGCTTACATGACAGATTTGAGATTTCAAAACATGGCAGTGAAAGACTAAACGTTTGTAGATGGTATTCTCTCTTGTGCCTTTGTGCCGTTTTACAACTGTCAATTGTGCACAATGTCCCATTGTTCCTACAATCGTGACCTAGCTGCCAGATATTGAACATTTCCCTTTGGGAAAAGGGGATATTGGAAAAGAATACTTTCAAGACCTTTTAAAAATCAATTTGAAGTAGGTTACTGTGAATTGTGCAATGCATGAATAGCCGTTGCAATTAGGTTATGGTAGTCCCAGCAGTTATATTACTCTTTAACCATTTGCCTACTGGGCACTTTTAACCCATTCCTACCCAAGCCAATTTAACACTACCCAAGAGTTAAAGTAGATGTCCGCTGAAAAAAAAATATTAAAAGCCAGCAGCTACAAATACTGCAGCTGCTGACTTTTAGTATTGGGACACTTGCCTGTCCTGGAGTCCAGCGCCGTCCGCAGCAGAGGACGAGTGATCGCTCGTCACTCTGCTGTCCCCCGTCATCCTCGGTGAGGGAACCAGGAAGTAAAGCGCTCCGGCTTCACTGCCCGGTTCCCTACGGCGCATGCGCGAGTCGCGCTACGCCTGCCGATTGGCTCCCGTTGTGTACTGGGAGCCGATTGTTCCCAGAACACAACGGGGGGGGGGGGGGCGGGAGGTGACGTCATGCCCGCAGTCTGCCCGACGGGTATCTGCATCCCCCCTGACATTTGACACCGGAGGGGGGGAGGGTTCCGATCAGCGGGAGTTCCACTTTAGGGTAGAGCTCCGCTTTAAGACGTTTTTATCATTTTTTTTTTCACACAAATAGAGCTTTCTTTTGGTTGTATTTAATCATCACTGGGGTTTTTTTTTTTTTTTTTTGATGAATTAATAAAGGCTGAACATTTTGAAAAAGTTTTTATAGTTTGTTTTAAAATTTAGCAAACCGGTAATTTTTCTCCACTGATTAGGTGGCACTGATGGGGATGCACTGGTGGACACTGTAGGGACTGGATGTCCCTTTTAGAGAAACCGGTTATCAGCTCTCTTCTCTCCTCAGGCTGTTAGCATGAGGAAAAGAGTGACGATAACCAGCTTCTATTTCCATCCGTGATCACCTGTGATTTGACACAGCTGATCGCGTGGTAAAGAGCCGCTGATTGGCGCTTTACCCGATCTGCGGACACTGGTAACATAGTGGGTTGCACGGTGGGTGTGTCATGTGATGGCCTCCCATTCAGCCGTCATTCAGCTAGAGCGTGGTTCGGCAAGTGTTTAAGCTTGGAGATTTATTGTGGGTACTGTTCAGCCAAAGCAACTATTAAACAGGTATTCGTAGTCCTCAACTATGAATATTGTAGCAGCTGACTTTGGACTGTCTGGTATTTCCCAATGCCTGGAGTCCAGCACTGTCTTCCTATAATCTGTTCTTTTTATGACTGTGGGTCCCCGGTGCCTCCATTTTGCATATGAGAGTTGGTTCCCCAGTCGGTATGCACAAGCTTACATGACCCTCTGTGAATGGTTCTGCAGCCTCCTGAGACGTGTGATGTTTCTCAGGAGGGGAAGGGCCAAGAGATATCATCCTTGCCTAGATGAGGATTGCAGCTCTAAGAGCAGTGAATCAATAAAAATCTCTTCCCTGCAAAAAAAAAAACCTGTATCAGATAAAGGCTGGGGGGAGCGAGTGAACCAGCAGGACTTCACTCTTTGGTGTCCGTTTTATGAAGCAGTGAAATCTATTCACTGCTTCATTCGCCGGCATTCACAGTGGAGATCTATCTCCTCTGGGTGCCTGTTTATGAAACTTTGTACATTGCTTCACCCTTGGAGGAGTGAAGTGATCTACAAACACTGGAGGAACGGTCCCTTTTTTATTATAAAAGGTTAGTGCAGCGCATTAAATTCAAATGATGCAATAAGAGTGAGAAAAAACCTGGGCCAAAAAGTCAATCAAAATCAAAATTGAACGTCCAAGAAAATGTGTGACGAACAAATTCCAGAATCCGCTGAAAATTCACCAGTGACATAGATTCAAAACAATAGGTCCTCCCTCCACCACTATAGGATTGGCCACTCTCACCTTAAGGCATGGACTCCTGTGTTACCAGGTAGTCATGCAAGCAGAAATGCAGATACACGCGATGGCAAATTGTCTTATCAGGTCCCTCAGTAATCCGCAGCAGGATATTAAACCATGTATGGAAGAAAGCTAGATCTAAGTGCTCTCCATTTTCAAAATTACTAACATTTATTGGATAAGCATAAAACTACTCACAAAGATCCGATCAGTAGCATAAAACAAACGACAGGTTTGTTTCACGTAAGGATGGCAGCGGGCGATGTCTGTGTGCTCCTCCACCGTACGCGTTACGTTTCCAAAAACTTCCTCAGCGGGGTGGAGATACTGGAATCTCGTGATACTTTACGAGATTACAGTACCAGAAATTCACAGAAACCTCTCGGATGTCAGTTTTAAGCAGTGATAAATAATCACCGCTCAGTACACTGACAGACAGGTGGTTAATGTTAATAAAATGAGTCCCCCTGCATGTGTGTGTGTGTGTGTGTGTATACACACACATACATTGTATACACATAAACATTACAGGGGGACATGGTTACAGCGTTGGGGGGTCTGAACAAGGTAAAAAGAAGTTAAAAATCTTCCTCCTTCCTCCTCAGATCCCCCAGGATTCCCTCTTCACTCCCCGATTCTCCACCTCTGAGATGGTGAATCGGGGAGGGTGAATTTTGACTCAGATCACCAGTGAAGTGCTCAGATCGCAGCTTCATAAGCTGGCCGTTACTGTGACATTCAATGAGGATTCTCAGTGTGTGGAGATCATCGGCGGGAGAACAAATTCAAACACTTTTCCCCCCCGATTATCTCTGTTTCATAAACTGTTTATGGGCTGTGATCAGCGGTTATTCTTGGGTTCGCCGCTAATCACTGCTTCATAAACGAACATCTTTTGAGTGAAGGTCCATTTTGACATCTGTATAAAGATTTACTTTTGGAGAAAATAAAGAATGCACTGCAAATTTTTTTTTAGATAATCATGCTCAATTGTAATTAGGCTAATCATGCTCCATTTTTTACTGCTTTTATATAAATATAATATCAAGGTTTCTAAATGTCAGATTAACCACCTTACTACCGGCCGCCGTCAATTGACGGCGGCACGATAGCTCTGTTGTTCTGAGAGGACATCATATGACGTTCATGTCTTGCAGAGCAGCTCGTGCAACCGCCGAGTTACTAGGAACCCGATGTGCATGCCGGACGGCCGCTAAGGCCGCCGGGCACCTTCAATTGGACAGTAACTGAGCAGGACCGTGGATCTCTGTGTGTAAACACAGAGATCCACGTCCTGTCGGGGAGAGGAGACCAATGCTGTGTCCCTTGTACATAGGGACACAGATCGGTCACCTCTCCCAGTCAGTCCCCTTCCCTCACAGTTAGAATCACTAGTAGGGAAAACATTTAACCCCTTCCTCGCCCCCTAGTGTTAACCCCTTCCCTACCAGTCACATTTATACAGTAATCGGTGCATATTTATAGCACTGCTTGCTGTATAAATGTGAATGGTCACAAAAATGTGTCAAAAGTGTCCGATGTGTCCGCCATAATGTTGCAGCCCCAATAAAAAATTGCAGATCACTGTCATTACTAGTGTAAAAAAAAAAAATCATAATTATGTCCCCTATTTTGTTTTGCGCAAACCAGTCACTATATGCTTATTGCGATTTTTTTTTTTTTTTTTTTTTTTACCCAAAATATGTAGAAGAATACCTATCTGCCTAAACTGAGAAGAAAAATATATTTTTTAAAAGAATTGGGATATTTATTATAGCAAAAAGTAAAAAAATAATTGTTTTTTTTTTCAAAATTGTCGCTCTATTTTTGTTTATAGCACAAAAAATAAAAACCGCAGAGGTGATCAAATACCACCAAAAGAAAGCTCTATTTGTGGGGAAAAAAGGACGTCAATTTTGTTTGGGAGCCACGTCGCACGACCGTGCAATTGTCAAAGCGACGCATTGCCGGAAGCTGACATTTTGCCTGGGCAGGAAGGGGGTATATGTGCCCAATAAGCAAGTGGTTAAAGTAAACACAACTTTAGTTGGGAAAAAAAAAAACAGTTCTCTCCCAGTCAGCTCTATACATTGCATTGCATACATTGAACTTCCTAACACTGTAGCTATTGCTAAGAGAGCACACAACTGTTTAGTATGATCAGCTTTATTTATTCATGTAAAAACTTTATCCCAAAGGGGAAAAAAAATGTTTTCTGTATCTGATTACCGGTGTAAAGTGTGAGCTGGAGTTTGGACTACATTTTTTAGTGTAT
The DNA here is from genome assembly GCF_905171775.1 of Rana temporaria. NCBI lineage: Eukaryota > Metazoa > Chordata > Amphibia > Anura > Ranidae > Rana > Rana temporaria. The sequence goes on from NC_053490.1 coordinate 83,623,336, forward strand.
TTAAGTCAGCTAGTACATCCAACATTCCCCTCCCCCAAGACTGACAATGCTGCTGCCCAAAGGTGCCTCCTGTGCCTATTCATCCAGAGTGGGGGCACTCCTAATACAGGAGGTGTTACTGGCCAGATCACCAGGTGAAAACAGAGGGGGGGGGGTGGCAAAAAAAAAACAAATGCTGCCACCACATCCAATGATTGGTATGCTGCAATATATTACAGTTTTGGATTTAATATCGCTTTAACCTGCTTAGCGGTGTTCCCGAGCGTGACTCGGGGTGGTTTTCCCATGCTAGTATCGGTAACCCCGAGTCACGCTCAGGGTAGCTGTGCAGAGCCTGCAGCGGCGCGGCTTACCTTGTCCCTGGATCCAGCGATGTATCCCCGCTGTGCGAGCGAGTGGGTGCTCGCTCGATTCACACAGTGCCTCTGTGTGCCGCCGATCCCTGCGACGTTACGACGCACGGGGGCGGAGAACGGCGCCAAATTCAAAAAAGTAAACAAACTTATTACATACAGTATACTGTAATCTTATAGATTACAGTACTGTATGTAAAAAATACACACACCCCTTGTCCCTAGTGGTCTGCCCAGTGCCCTACATGTTCTTTTATATAATAAAAACTGTTCTTTCTGCCTGGAAACTGTAGATTGTCCATAGCAACCAAAAGTCTCCCTTTATGTCAAAAATGATTTTAGAGCAGCTAGAAAACAGCGATAATAAATTATAATCGCTTGCAGAATTGAGCGATAGCGATTTGTGGGGAAATTCGTCATAAAAAAATAAAAGTAATGACAGCGACAATTCTGCAACTGAGCAAATTTCAGTGTTTTTGATTTGATTACATTATTGAATAATTTTTATTATAATTACATTATCATTTGTTATAATTATTTATAGTTATTTATTATATTATAATTTATGATTTTGTGTTTCAAACTTTATCATACCCGGGATGCCTACTAGACTCTTGTTTGGACAGATTTAAGTGAGTTATTCCTAAGAATTACAGGCCTACAATGTAAAACGCCAAATTTCCATGCAAAATAATTGTACCGCTTTTGGTAGAAAATTCCAGACATAATCATACCGCCAGGGAGGTTAAGCATTGCTCCCTCGGGCCAGCAAGGTGTCCTCCATCACCGATGCCTCACTGGCCAGACATTCAGCCAAGGAAAGATAGATACTGTTGGAGAAGGTGAGTAATCTCTGCCACTAGTGATAGGATTGCTATTGTGACATGGACTACTACTTATAATCTTCTAATTAGTCCCAGTGCTCCGATGAGAGACAAAACATAACAAACAAAGTAAAAGCATTGAGCCAATTACATGAGCTGGAAATTACATTTTGATGCAAAACAATAAAACTGATCACAAAATCTCCAGTGTTTCTGTAATTGCAAAGAAGCATTGTTTTGTTTTTGGAAAGTTTTGACAATATATATTTTCCATTTCAATCAAACTATTAAATGAAAACATGCCTTTGCTATATTGTATATCATTTTAAATAAATGCATTTAGTGTTTCTAAACCCACAACAGTAAAATCAGTCTGTATATGCAGTAAAACATGCTTGTTATACCCACTTTGGAACCTAAGGGGTTAATTGTCTGCATTGTGTAGAAAGGCTGTTTGATCCTGTCTTATCTGATCCTCTTCTACTGTCTCCAGTCCATCTCCTGATAAGACAGAGCTTTTGGAGTCACTGTACATGCTCAGTTTGGCGTGGGTTGCTAGAGGTTTTTTCTTTTCTTTGGCGGATGCATGTGATCAGCACAGGGCCAATCGGCACTGTCCAGAGGGTCAGGGATCCTGCAGCCTCATAAGACAGTCAGAGTAGAATGAAAACTCCTCCTACAAGCTTTAACCAGACACTGATAGAAGTCACAAGAGTATGTACTGCTGATGAGAAAAGGTATTTACGATTTGGCCGTTTATATTTACTAAAATAATTGAGTTTCCATGGTCTGTGTACTGTGGCAGACCAGATATAGTGAATGCAGGGTTCTGGGTTTCTAAATGCAGTAATAAAATGCTTTAATGACAAGGAAGGGTTAAAAACACTTACAAAATGGAAGAGAAAAACGGGCATATCAATGAATCTATAACATCCAGCAGATGCCTCCTGGGAGTAAAGACGGCTGCAGGTGGAAGTTCCAGCCGACCAGCGGTGGTAAACACGGCGTCTCTGATCCAAGATGGAGAGCTGTGCTGTCAGGACCAGCATGGAATACAGGTAACCGGAAGTGACATCAGAGTGGGTGGCGGGGGGTGTTTCAGACAAAGACGAAAAAGCGACTGGGCATGCTCCGAAACATGTACCTTCCGGTTGGCTGAATTCAATGCTGGCCCTGACAGCATGTCACTCCATCTTGGAATAAAGACAGTGTTTACCACTGTGGAACTTCCAACTGCAGCTGTCTTTACTCCCAGGAGGCATCTGCTGGATGTTATGGATTCATTGATATGCCTGTTTTTCACTACTATTTTGTAGGTGTTTTTAACCCTTCCTTGTCATTAAAGTGGAGTTCCACCCATAAATATAGCATTACATCAGTAGTTTTAAAAAAATGTCATTAGTCCTTTACGAAAAAATTTTTTTTTTTTAAATGCCTTCAAAGTGTTGTTGCTAGGCAGAATAGTTAATCTTCCCACTTCCTGCACCTAGGTGCTTAAGCTTCACCGCACAGACTCCTGGGAATGTAGTGGGTGTAACTTTCCAGGAGTCTGTGCACTCCCCAGTCTCAAAGAATCATGTGACTTGGACAGCACAGGTGCTGAAACCTGATCTGACACTGCTTGTGCAGCACTGAGCATGTGCGAGATTTGCAAGGCTGAAATCCAAGAAGTCATACCGTCTGGCTTCATGATGCCCACACTTAAGATGGCCCCAGTCAATTTCTATTTTATAAAGTGTCTAAATGCTGTAACAACCTAACAAAACGGACCTTAGTTTACAGACTAACTTTACTAGAATACATTAAGCTTGTGTATTACAGGGGTATTTATATTTAAAAAGTGAAATTGTGGCCGGAACTCCGCTTTAAAGTGTTATATTACTGCACTTAGAAGCGCCTTCTTTTCTGCTTTGTTTTTCCTATAGTGTGTGCTTCCCTCTTCTGAAGTGGTGCATTTATCGCATTTCAAGAGCCAGTCATATACTGTTAGTCTCCGATTCTCCACACGCCTAGTAACACTTTAAGCATGCTGTTTTTCAATGTTAGGGTGCTGTAATTGGCAAATTAAACATCATTATATAACCAAAATAATTGACTCCCAGTATTGTATAGATTCTACTGTGGTTCTACATTGCAGCTCAAGTATACAAATTGGATAGAGAAAATAGAATGTGTTGCCCCTAGCAGCCAATCAGACTCTAGCAGTTATTTAGTATAGGTTAGCTATATGAAGCAGACACACAATAGTGATGCAGTTCTTTCCTGTTTTTTATTTTATAAGAATTATTATGCTGGTACATCTTGTATTGTGTGAGGTGGATAGTATGACTTAAAAAATAAATAAAAAAAAAACGTTAATAGAAGCAGGCTGTTTATAGATTACCGTAATTGGTTCTGTTGACTTGTTTCCATAGCAACTCTGGTTGCATATCCTGAGCTTTTTCTGATCACTGTGCTATCCTGTTTGCAGCTGGAGTAAATGTCAATGTGGAAGCTCTGTATTCTCTCCTCCTATACTTTGCTGTGTGCGCTACTCATTTATAGCACGAGTATATATGTAATACATAACCATTTATGTGTTCCCTTATCTATTAAATATATTGTTTGAAAGTGTTTTGTTATATCTGTTCTATAAGTAGAAATAATACCCATTGATCCTGCCAGAAGTTCAGTGAACTCATGATATACTGTGAACTCTGCCTCTGCTACACTGAAATCTCAATACCTCCTCCATTCATCTTTGTGTACTACAGACAGGAGAGGATAAGCTGATCTAGGGTCACTACTCCTCTCCTTTTATTACTATGGTCTAGTGAGTACGTGTTGTCCCATCATTTTGTAAAAGAATAGTTCTTACTGGCGGCATCACAGGTTAAAATAAAAGAAAACAAGCCAAGTTGCTTCTCCCCAAAAGCATATTTTTCATTTTAAATTTGGCCTGAATTAAATGGCTCCACCTGGACAGCCACGTCATCCATTTACAAAGATCTGTGAACAGGGAGACTACAAGTTCCTTGTGCCATTGCAACAGAGGGACTTGTTGTCAAGGAAGCAAAATAGTGTAGTAATGTTACCACATAGTCCACTAATACCATTCATAACTCCTCCAGGTCCATAACTGAAGGTCCTTACCTCTGGTACAGACCTGGGGCTGGAGGAATACTCTGCAGGAGTCAGAGCATTGCACACACAATCCACTAATCCCAGCGGTATTGTTTTGCAGACTCATAAGCAAATAAATGCAATAAGGAAAAAATCTGTGCTAACCTATGTGGCTATAGGGGTGCTGCAGCTCAGCTCGTTAGTAGCCTAAATACTAGAGCTCGAAACATGTGAATAAAATAAAACAAGCGCACATCCACTCTTAGTGAAAATAATTGTGAAATAAAAAATGTAATATATCTAAAAAATATGATCAAATAGGTGTCACAAGTGCAATAGCTCAAACAAGATATTCATGAAAAATACCATTGTGAAAAAAACGATTAGGAAACTGATTAAATTAAATTAGAAATAATCAAATAGTGACTGTATATATTCAAAACAGACAAATGAAAAGTCCATATAAATGAAGTGGCCACGATATGGAACCCCGTAAAATCTTCCAATATTCTGATACTCTGAAGACAGGAAAATAATATCAATGCCGCTTACCAGATTTGTAGGATCTCAATTTTCAGAGATCAAAGATGGCTGTGCATTCGTAAAAAAATTAACAGTAAAGTTAGCCCAATTTTTTTGTATAATGTGAAAGTTGTTACGCCACAAGATTCGTATTCTAGGCAAAAAAAATGTTTTTCTGGTTTTGGTCAGAATGGTGCAGCTCTAATTTCCGTCAAAGGGGAGTCTGTTGTAAAAAAAAATCATTCAAGTAGCTACAGCTTCTGATCAGTGTAGCGGGTGCCCCTGTCAGAATACAATGTCCTAACAGGCAGAATTACTTCATTCGCCTTGTTTGTGTAAATAGGGAATTTTTTTTTCATTTAGGCAGTAGACAGACAGAAAAAAGTTTGACAGTGCATGGCCAGCTTTAGATTTTCTTTCCATTTGACCTTTTTAAATTAGTGGAGTGTAATTCAGGTCACAAAATACTTTACAATCTGACTGTCTAATCTTTCTACAATCTCCTTTAAATGTACCAAAACTTTGTAATATGAGGATCTACCTAAACTAACCCAACAGTTTTTATACTGTTGGTAGACTTAACCACTTGCCGACCACCTATCTGCAGATGTACTTCATTACTTTACAATTAAATACCTAGGCTATGGCTACAACTACATGCCATATCTCCGGTATCTTTTTTCCCCCTCAGGCGGTCGGCTTTCTGATGAAAATGATCCCAGTAGCAGATTCGCCGCAAGATCACTTTTATAGGTGGTTGGAGAGGTGTTGTTGCCCCCCCCCCCCACACACCCTGCGCCACTTCCTGGTAGTTTTTGAGCTTACCGGAGCTGCCGGTAAGCCTGGAAAGATCCAGTGCAGCCAATGGCTAGGCAGGAAGTCAAGTGAGGGGAAGATAGCCCCACTAAGCTCTATGCCATGGATCTTCAAACTACGGCCCTCCAGTTGTTCAGGAAATACAATTCCCATCATGCCTAGTTATGTCTGTGAACGTCAGTGTGTTACAGTGCCTTATGGGATGTGTAGTTCTACAACAGCTGGAGGGCCATAGTTTGAGGATCCCTGCTCTATGCCCTTGGAGGACAAGCGCAACATCTGACGTCACTTCCTGTTTTTGAGCAGACACAGGATTTATTTTATTTTTTTACCCTTTTTGTTGGGCCTGTTGACAGTTTTTTTTGCCTTATTGTTGCCCATCCTTCTCATTCATTGCTTGGAAACATCCCAGAGTCTAAATATGTTGCTTGTGTCCTGTACTGTACAATTAAAGTGGGAGTAACCCCTTCTATCGTTTTCAACTATGGAAGCTGCCATCTTGGCCTCTTTTAATCTGCAACTGCCATGTTGCTGCACATGTGATCCGTTAGGACACCATCCCTTGGATGGTTTGACAGTTTGGTTGAGAGCACAACCAATGTGACAGCTAGCATTTCCAGCATTCTGGGAATGTTAACTGTTTTTTTTAATTTTGAAATCGATGGGTTAACTTCCACTTTAAAAAGAGTAGAATTTTGACTTGCCAATAAATGAAGTGCAGGACACGCTGTCCTGTCCATTCCTTGACTGTCCATCGTTGCTTGCTACAAATCGGAGGATTTGCATAGTGCGGTAGGGTTATAGGGGAAGTGCTCCTCTGAAGTTTTGCCTGTAACCTATACTTTGCCTCTGTCCTTTACTGTACTTTGGAGATATGGAATTTACAAGCAAGTAAAAATGATTCTTATTTTTTGTGCCCGAAGTTCAGCTTTAAATAAAAGCAATCTGGCCTGCACTAGATAAGCACCTGATTCTTTTGGTAACTTGTGAATGAAATCCCTATCTGTGTGCTTCCAGCTGACGATGTGTACTCTCCGCATTATTGAAATAGAAGTTTTGGGTGTATTTGGTTCTTTAAACTGAACACATTTGGGTTTAAAATAAATTTTAGAAACTCGTTCGGAAAGAAATTCTGTTTACTGAAATGTCTTAATATCGTAGTAACCCATAAATGTGATAATTACAGTTGAAGTCCTTGCATTTGTTTTGCTTGTTTGTAGAAAGCATACATTATAGTCAAAGGACCAATTATGCCAAAAATAAGTCTTCCTTGGTTTCTAGGCCTGCTCTGATCATTGTATGCCGACTCCCCATTCCTGCTCATAAGACGCTGCTGATCCTTGCTCCCCTCCAGTCCTCTTACTAGGGTTAAGTTGTCTAAAGCCATAAAGATCACATTTCCTCACAGGCACAGGTCTGCTACATAATTCACATAATTATTATTTCATACCAATTTTGATCTCTTTAAACACATGTTTAATCTTACAGAGCCTTCAGCACTGCTTATTATTGCTAAATAATCCATTAGCTTCTTATCGCATGAAAACCTGTCTCCATGAGCGGAGATGTTGGCTCTGAAGTTGAAGGGGTTAATGGTGAATGGTGCTTTCAAGATAGAATAGCCGTCATTGATAGCATCTTGCAGAATTTCAGTGAGAGTCACCGCAATGGGGCTATTTACATGTTAATGCTGTTTTGTTAGAGCTCGGGGCACATGCTCTGGCTATTTTCAATAGCCTGGTTTAGCATTTTCCAGCAATGGTGTGGTTTCTGGTTTCTTGCATCTAATCTGAGAGAAAACGGTGAAGGAGCCAAAATACATAAAGAATATATTAATACCAGAGGCAGCAGATTGGGTAGGTATATGTGATTTTTTTAAAATGAGTAAAGCTGGCCTTATACGGAACAATATTCAGCCGGTTCTGCAGGGACCAAGGGAATACCGAACCCTTGTGTGTTTGTGCCTGTTTGACAGAAGTTGAGCATTACATTAACTTCTGTTGAATGGACAAGCTGAAAAACGTTTGATTAGCGACTGCAGCTGCTGATCGGTGTATTCTAACTAGGGATTGACCAATTATCAGAGCGGCTGATTATCGGGGACCCATAGTCACATGGGGGGCTACGAAGGCTGCTCTTTACAGAGCTGCAGCCATGGGCAAGCAGAGAGATGGTAACGTCATCTCTCGCCGCCTGCCTGCATGTGGAAGTTTACCTGCTCGGACGCCGCTGGGGAGAGGCTGCTGGAAGTAGCGTAAGTAGTGACGAACTGCATATCTGTGGCAGGTGACAGTGGCAAGTAACATGCATCATCTGGGTGGCAGATGACAGTGGCAAATGTGACATGCTGCATATGGGTGAAAGGTGACAGTGATGTACAGAATATCTGCGCCTGATATGGGCTATCGGCCTGAATGGTGGCTAAAGAATCGTTATCGCCCCTGAAAAAAAGGATATCGGTTGACCCCTAATTCTTCTTTTTTTTTTTTTTTTTTTAAGTGTATTTTGTGCGTGTACTCGAGAGAGGAGCCGGACTGCAGGAGTTGGGATTAGGCAGGCCTCCCCCAGAGGCAATCTGCCACCTTTCTCCATGCTCCGGGTGGCAATGGCGGGTGTATGAGGGGGTCCTTCCACACAGCCCGCTCAACCAGCCCCGTTAGTCCTTCGCCTCTCTTTTTAGAGACCGGGTGGTCAAAGTGCGTGCATGTTAACCCAATTTCGAATGCGTGTGTAAGTTTTTGTGGGGGGGGGGGGCGTACTAAGCGCAGGCTTACCTTGCATAGCACACCCACCGGGAGCTGGGCTGAGACCACCAAACTCAATTCACATGTAGCCGAGACTCCTCCATCCACCTTGTTTTTGCCTGCTGTCGGAAAACAATGTCCTGGTGGGGGTGGAGTGGGAGATTCCTCCCTACAGCTTGATTTTGCCTGCTGTCGGAGAACAGTGTCCTGGCGGGGGGGAGATTCCTCCGTCCACCTTGTTTTTGTGGATGGAGGGAATCTGTTTAGCTTTTTTTCGTTCAGCCCACTGGAAAACAAAAACAGCCAATTTAAAGCTGAATTCCGGGCAGGACTATTTTTATATAATGGTATAAAAGGTAATTTCTTACCTTACACTAAATTATTTAGCTCTTTTCATACAAGTGTTCTGCCTCCTCTAAATTCCCCATTGAATCTGTGCTCAATCCTGCTTTTCACCCTGATTTCCCTTTTACGAGACCGGTGGCAGCGATCCCTGCTATTTCCCTGACCACCAGTCTTGTAACTTCCTCTCAGTAGTCTTGTGTTGGAGCAAGCAGGATGCTATCACATTGCTGCTCAATGTAGTGGACGGGACCCTGGCATCAGACCTCAGATCTGACTCACCCACTCTTTGTGCTGTTGAGGGACAGGTTAGAAGACTTTTAGTCTGTCCCACCCACCACAACCTCACACTGTAATCCGGACCATTCACAGAAGCTATTCCCATGGATTCATGGGAACTGTAGTTTACAATTGCTCTGCTAGTCAGAGTGGATGCAGCCAGTGATCTCGCGCTCTGAAGAGCCTGTGACGTAAATGGCGACAACCCACGCACATGTGTGGGAGTGACCTCATGTAGCCAGAGGACGCAACCCTGGAAAGAAGACCGGTGTTGATGAAGGCCTCGTCAGCCGTGACAGTGTGATATTGGAGGGCTTTGTTTTAAGGAAAGTCTCTCATAAGGAAAGGTTTCCCCACTGTCAGATTACTGCTGGCAGTGATGGCTACCAGCAGTGATTGCACAGGAATAACCCAACAGGCTGATTTTACTGAAGCGTCTCGATGGATTGACTTTGGTACAACCAGCCTGCCCATAGACTGAAAATTTGGATGGTTCCTGTTGAACTGGCCAAATTTCGATTTGTCTATGGCTGGCCTAAGTCTAGTTATGAGGTCTGACCATCCTTCTCTCCTGCCGCAGCTGATCCAACAACAGCTAGGAAGGCGATGGCCACTTCATAACAGCAACTTATGTTGGCTCTGAGCACTATCCACAGATGAGAATCAGCAAGAGGAATGCAGAGACTTCCCCCCCCCCCCCCTCCCTATACATTCCTTTTTGCCATTGATTGTCTGTGGGATTCCTTTTTGCCATTGATTGTCTGTGGGATTCCTTTTTGCCATTGATTGTCTGTGGGATTCCTTTTTGCCATTGATTGTCTGTGGAAAGTGCTCAGAGTTGAGATAAGCTGCCATTTTTGAAGTAGTCACCTCTAAAAATCATTTTCAAAACAGGGCCCATCATGGCCACCAACCTAGTAGCTATCTTCTTCCCTTGTTCCTACATTACTAATGTGAGTGATAATGTTATGATAATATGTGGAAGTAATCATCAGAGAATTTTTGGGCGTCCAGCTGTATATTTTTAGCCTTCCCTCCCACTTAATAGCTGAATGGAAGTTGCAGCTATTTCAGATGGAGTGCTGTCTGTCTGTTTATACGCCACTGATTAGAGAACTATGGGTAACTGTGAAGTGTAACAGGCTGAACAACCCTGAGAACTATAATTTGAAGCCTCCCAGTCTTGGCCTCATTTCCAAAGTAACATTCAATTAGGTCTCATGTTATTGTCTGTGCAGTTTCTGTAGACGAAATGTTTATACTCTTCCTTGCAAGCTTGCCTCGCAAGAAAAACCTGATGTAATTGAAGTCTGACAATTTAAATCGCACAAGTAGATAGCAAAGTGAAAAAGTATAGCAGACCTTTGTTATCTTATGATGGCCGTAGATGGTGCAATTTCCTTTCCTGCAACCATGGGTTGCAGGTAAATAAATTGCCCTAGTCCCCCATCAACACAGTTAGTGTTGATGGGAGAGCCATGCTGTTTGGCAGAACACAGTGTGATTATTGCTAACAGCTATAGCCGATGGCAATAATTCCATGAAAAATCTGACGGGCTGGTTGTACCCAAATTGATCGATTGATCAACATGGATATAGTCGGCCTGCCCATGCATGGTTTGAATCTCAGATGGTTCTTGCTGAACCGGCTGAGATTCATACAGTCTATGGCTGGCTTTATATTCCCACCAACTTCCTGACAGGGTGAAAGGATCTTTGGGATGGGCTGCACATGCTCAGTTTGGTGTGTATTGCTAGAGAGTTGTTTTCTCCAGTCGCCTTTCAGGACAACCTTGGAGAGAGCGCAGCTCCGCCTCTTCATTAGGAAACACATGCTAATCTTTAAAAGCCCTCCTCTTCCACCATGGCCTCAGTTATTGTGTTTCCTCCGCCATGGTGGAAGCGCATGCTCGTGGACCAGGGGTGCTGCGCTCTTTCCAAGGTTGGAGGGGTAAGCCTTACCTTATCGGTATCTGTTTGGTGTGCAGTGGCCATCCCAGGCTCCCCTAAGGGTGGGGGGAGTCCTCCGGAGTCTCCAGCCTCTCCCTGCTCAGTGGAGTGAAGGCTCTACAGGAAGCGGCGCTGAGTGCCCAGGGGTCCGCTGTTTTTGGCTCAGGTGGCCGGGCGGCACACTACCGCATTGGCGGTGTTTATTTTTGAAACGCCGCATGACGGTCCCGGGTCCTGGCGGGCGGGTGACGTCATGCACAGCGGCGTAGTTTCCTGTAGAGGCGTGGCGACGTGTGGTCCACGTCGCCTAGTAACGCAGAGGTCAGGGGACAGGCCTAAGAGCGCCGTCTTCCAGTTCCGGCCATCTTTGATGACGCGCGGACCCGGGAAAGATTTAAAAATCATTCAGTCCCGGCTGTGTTTCTCTCGGCGATGGAAGGAGAACCAACAACCATGGCGGAGACAGGCGCCTGAGACGCTGCTCAGGTCCAGGTAGGGGGGTACAGCGGTGCCTCTATCCTTACTATTGGGCTTATGTGGTTTTCTGTTATTTGTCCTCCTTTAGGGAGCCTGTACTGCAGGGTCAGAGGTAACTTCTCTCGGTCCCTGGCAGTTTGCACTGGGTGGTGTTTGGTTAGCTGTGGATCTTTTCTATCACATCTTCCTTTTAAAGTGATGGCGGTTTTTTCCTTGTTTGTAAAAAACCTATTGTTTCTCCAAATGGTAAAATACCCTTTTTTGTGTTTTTAGGAGAAACAAAAAACTAAAAAGCCACCAACTCAAAGGAAATGTCCTTCCTGCAAAAACCCTCTTAGAGATTCATGGCAGAAGGCAATGTGTAAATCCTGTATTAAGGATTTAGTAGAAGAAGAAACATCCCAGCAATATAAAGTGTTATTTTCTTCAGTACAAGAACTTGCAAGTTCTTTGAACTCGGTCAAATCTATGTTGGTTCAGACTCCAGCAGTGCAAGCTGAACCCCAACATTTACCACCCAGCCCAAAAGCTTCCACCTCGAGGTCAGAGGTTGTGGATTCAGGGGATGAAGGGACAAGTACTCTTCGCTCACTCAGGGATTCAGATGAGGAGGAAGAGGAAGGAGAGTACAGAAATTCCAGATACAAAGTCTCTCTAGATGAAGTAGATGATCTTCTTGAAGCAATTTATACTACACTTGATATTCAAGAAGAGGAGGTACAATTATCTCTTCATGACAAAATGTACCAGGGTCTGGATGTCTCCAAACACAAGGTTTTTCCAGTTCACAAAGTAGTATCAGATACTATTAGAAAAGAGTGGAAAGATCCAGAAAGGGGCCCCTTCTTTTCTAAAAGTCTAAGGAAAAGATTTCCCTTTGAAGATAAAGACTCTGAAGCCTGGAATAAAAAGCCAAAAGTAGATGCTGCTTTTTCCCAGGTGTCTCGACGCACGGATCTTGCGTTCGAAGACATGGGGATACTAAAAGATCCCATGGACAAAAGAGCGGACTCCCTGTTAAAGAAAGCTTGGGACTCTACTTCTCTTAGTCTAAAACCTGCAATGGCCTCCACAGTGGTGGCAAGAAACTTGGAGTGTTGGGTGGAAAAGCTGATGAACCATGTAGAAGCTGGTACACCAAGGAAGGATATCTTGGAATCCTTTCCATTGATTTTAAAATCAATCAGGTACATGGCTGATGCGTCAGCTGAATCAATTAAGTTGTCAGCTAGATCTTCTGCCCTGGTGAATTCAGCCAGACGTGCAGTATGGCTTAAAACCTGGACAGGGGACACAGCCTCTAAAGTCAAACTCTGCGGGTTACCCTTCTCAGGGGACTTACTGTTTGGGCCGGATCTTGAAAAAATTCTGGATAGAACAGCCGACAAAAAGAAGGCTTTCCCGGCTAAGAAACAACCTGTTAAAAAGAATTTTCGTTCTTTTCCACAAACCTCCAAAAAAGAAGAAAACAAAAAGCGCTGGTTTCCTCAAAGAGGTAGGGGAAGAGGAGGTATCCTCTTTAAGTCACCCCAAGATCAGTCATCAAAAGACAAGTGACAATCTTGACTCCTGTGGGGGGAAGACTGTCCGCTTTCTCTTCTCAGTCGAGCCTTCTGACCAAGAGCCCCTTTGTGAAAAACATAGTTACACAAGGATACAATCTGGAGTTTTCAGAGTGCCCTCCTTGCAGGTTTTATGTGACAGCCCTACCAAGGGATCAGGAAAAAGCTTCCGCAATGATGAACCTTCTAAAGGATCTGATCCAACAGGAAGTTATTGTCCAAGTCCCAAAAGATCAGGAGGGAAGAGGGTTTTACTCCCACATATTTTTAGTAAAAAAGGCTTCAGGCAAATATCGCCTAATTTTGAACTTGAAGATCCTGAACAAAACTATAAGGTACAAGCACTTCCGGATGGACACCATTTATTCCATCACAAAGTTATTAACACCAGAGTGCTTCATGGCCTCTCTGGATCTAAGGGATGCGTATCTACACGTGCCAATAGTGCAGGCCTCACAAAAGTTTCTACGCTTGGCAATAAACTTGGGAACTTCAATATGGCACCTCCAATTCAGGGCTCTGCCGTTCGGCCTCTCATCCTCACCAAGGATCTTTACAAAAGTGATGGCGGAAGCCTTGGAGCCTCTGAAACTGAGGGGGGTCTCAGTTGTTCCTTATCTGGACGACCTCTTATTCTTTGCAGGTTCAAGGGATCAGCTGGTTTCAGATCTCCAGACGTCACAGGCTCATCTCGAGAGCCTGGGGTGGATATTGAATCTAGAAAAATCAAACCTGGACCCCTCACAGGAGATGAGGTTCCTCGGTTACACCATCAATTCAGTTCTACAGAAGGTGTTTCTCCCTCAAGAAAAAGTAGAAAAAGTAGTTTCTGCAGTGAGCCAGATTCAAACGAATCTCTCAGTGTCAGTACGTTCTGCCATGGCTGTCCTAGGTCAACTCACGGCCTCGATTCCTGCCATTCAATGGGCAAGGTTTCATTCCAGACCCCTACAGAGGAACATCCTACAGGAGTGGTCTCACCTAGAGTCACTGGAGAAAACCTTCTCCCTAACATCAAAGGTAAAACGGTCCCTCTGGTGGTGGCGAGATCCTTCCAATCTCACAAAAGGTCTCGCATGGGTCCTTCCCTCGGACAAACGTCTGACAACAGACGCGAGTTCGTGGGGATGGGGAGCCCACCTGGATGGACAGACCGCACAAGGGTCATGGACCAAAGTGGAGGCAAGGAGATCATCAAATTGGTGAGAGCTAAAAGCCATTTTCATGGGTCTCCTGGCTTTTCAACAAATGCTGAAGGACTGTCATGTTCAAATTTTGTCGGACAACACTACAGCAGTGGCCTATGTGACCAGACAAGGCGGGACCAGGAGCCAGGGATTGATGGAACTGGCCAATCAGTTACTGACTTGGGCGGAGAAAAATGTGGCCTCTTTGTCAGCAATCCACCTAAAAGGATCCCAAAATCTGCTGGCAGATCTTCTGAGCAGAAGGAAAGTATTAGAAGCAGAATGGAGTCTAAATCAGGAGATTTTCAACATGATCTCCAAGGAATGGGGACATCCCCAAGTAGACCTTTTTGCCAGTCAGCAAAACACAAAAGTTCAAGACTTCTTTTCTCTCCACAGAGAAGACCAGGCGATAGGCATAGATGCTCTAGCTCATCCCTGGGATTACCATCTGTGCTACGCCTTTCCCCCCTTTCCCTTGATTCCATTGGTCCTAAGGAAATTCAGAGAAGAGAAAACAGACCTAATTCTGATTGCTCCCTTTTGGCCAAAGAGGCCTTGGTTCGCAACCATACTGAACCTAGCCGCAAAACCTCCATGGAAGTTGCCTCCCAAGAAGGACCTTCTAACGCAGGGATCTGTGTGTCACCCAGAAACAGACAGGTTACATCTAAGCGCTTGGTTTCTGAGGAAGACATTTTGAAAAACAAAGGCTTGTCTGACAAGGTTGTAAAAACTCTTCTGTCCAGTAGGAAGGAGGTAACAAGATCAATTTATCTTAAAGTGTGGAAGAAGTATAACTCATGGTGTTCTTCCAAGACCTTTCAAACTAAAAGTGTGGTCTCAGTACTAGAATTTCTCCATGAAGGAATGGAAAAAGGACTTGCAGCCAGTACCTTAAAGACACAGGTAGCGGCTCTTTCTGTTTACTTAGAAAAGACTCTGTCCAGAGAACCTTTAATTTCCAGGTTTTTTAGGGCACTAGCTCGAAATAGGCCAGTGACCCTCAAAAGTTTTCCCAGTTGGGACTTATCGGTGGTACTACAAGGTTTGACGGGAGTTCCGTTCGAACCATTGGAGAATATTTCTTTGAAAAACTTAATCCTCAAAACAGTTTTTTTGGTGGCTATTACGTCAGCAAGACGAATCAGTGAGCTCCAAGCTCTGGCCATCACTGAACCCTTCCTAAGAATTTTTCCAGACCGAGTGATCCTTCAGACGGATCCTTCATTTCTTCCGAAAGTGTCTTCAAAATTTCACCGGTCACAGGAAATAGTGTTACCCACTTTTGCTTTAAACCCTTCTAATGCTGAAGAAGAAGCATTCCATACACTAGACGTGAAAAGGTGTCTTTTACAGTTTCTTTCTGTCACCAGAGATTTCAGAAAGTCAAATGCTCTCTTTGTAGCTTTCTCAGGTCCCCGCAAGGGGGAAAAAGCATCCAAAAGTACTTTAGCCAGATGGCTTAAACTTGCTATTACAGAAGCCTATAAAGCCAAAGGAGTAGTGCCTCCCTCAGGTATTGTGGCACACTCAACAAGGTCAACTGCAGTCTCCTGGGCCGAAAGGGCCGGCGCTACACCTGAGCAGATCTGCAAAGCCGCCACTTGGAGCAACTACTCAACGTTCCTAAGGCACTACAGGTTGGATCTATTGTCTGCCGCAGACCAAGCCTTTGGCAGAAAGGTTCTGCAAGCAGTAGTCCCACCCTAGGGTAAGTTACTTGTTTATCCTCTCCAAGGTTGTCCTGAAAGGCGACTGGAGAAAGACTTAGTTAGACTTACCGGTGACGGTATTTCTAAGAGCCTTTCAGGACAACCACTGTTTCCCTCCCTAAATGTTAAAGTAATAAGTTATAAAATCTATCATGGTGTTGTGGTTTTCTGTGCTTTGTCTTCCAGAGAGTCGGACCACAATAACTGAGGCCATGGTGGAAGAGGAGGGCTTTTAAAGATTAGCATGTGTTTCCTAATGAAGAGGCGGAGCTGCGCTCTCTCCAAGGTTGTCCTGAAAGGCTCTTAGAAATACCGTCACCGGTAAGTCTAACTAAGTCTTTTTTTTCTTTGGCGTTGTGCTGATCACCTGCTGATCATATGCACTCTCCAATCAGCACTGTCCAGACAGAGGATCAGGGGTTTGTACAGAGAGCTTTTGCTTTCAGCTATTTCAAACTGATCAGATACTCCACTGTCCGGTTCAGTATTGCAGGCGAAAACAGAAATTAAAGCTTTGGAACATTTTTTAGATTAAACACCAGAATTATGACTCCTATGAAATGGTGCTGTTTTTTTGTGTATTGCTCAGCAAGTCCCATCCAAGTCATTTGAATGCACATTTCCACCTTGGAGTGAACAAGCCCCAAATCCTTCCCCTAGTCCTCGTCTCTACTGGCGACAAATCGGCCAGGTTCTTTTTTTTTTGTCCCTGTAAAAGAAATTACAAAAAATCTGTATAAACTTTTTTTTATTCCATTTTGAATGCTTTACTTATGTATTGCACACTACACTCATTCCGCACACACCACCAATAATATTTTGATTATTCAATTCTGACTAACCTCAAATTAACCTGCCTATGTAGTGCCTACAATTTTAATATTAATGTGATGCTTTATTAAGCATGGTTATAATTTTTTTTGCCCAATTAACTGAATAAAGCAGTTATTTGGAAAGATGCTACGTGTATATCTTTTTGTTTCTGTCCCTTAGTGCAATAGTTAAAGCAGGGTTCCACCCATTTAAAAGTCAGCAGCTACAAAAGGTGTACCTGCTGACTTTTAATAATCGGACTCAGTTGTCCTATGGTCCAGCAATGTCGTAGCTTCACTCCTCCCCATGGTATCGGCATTGTAACGGTGGGCGAGCCGTACTGCGTGTTGTGAATGGCCGGGCAATCTTCTGGGACCTGTCTGGGTGCCTGTAAATACTGGGTACCCCCTTCCCTAATGAGGTGCCAATTATTACATGTCAAGGGGTCACTAGTACTTAATGTGGAAGATTTACATTTTTGGGTGGAACTCTGCTTTAATTTAAAACTACTAATCAATATAAGTATAGGAGTTGCCTATCTAGGACACCCCCTAAATATGACAATGCAGTTGATGGGCATAGTACCCATGAAAGCTGCAGCTTTGGGGTATGTAAAAAAAATTACAAAGTATGAATTTTAGGTGTGACAACTCACAACATTCCAATCGGTGGCGATCACATGTGTTCAAAAACGGCTTGCAAATGCTTAGTGTTACTAAACCCACAACAGTAAACAGTCTATATATGCAGTAAAGCATGCTTGTTATACTCACTGCGGAACATAAGGGGTTAATCCTCTGCATTGTGTAAAAAGGTTGTTTGATCATGTCTTCTCTGATCCTCCCCTTTTTCCACAGTCTCCAATCCAGCTGCTGATAGTACAGAGGCTAGGGGACAAGCTGCACATGCTCAGTTAGGTGTGTATTTCTATAGTGTTTTTTTTTCTTTCTTAAAAGTACATGTAATCAGCACAGGGCCAATCGACACTGTCCAGACAGAGGGTCGTGGGTCCTGCAGCCTTATAGGACAATCATGGCACTCCTACAAGCTTTAACCAGACACTAATAGAAGTCACAAGACTGCTCTAAATGCTGATGAGAAAGGGTATTTAGCCGTTTATATTTACTAAAACTACTGCATTTCCATGTGCTGTGTACTGTGGGAGAGCAGATATAGTGAATGCAGGGTCCTGGTGTTTAGTAACACTTTAAAGCACATGAGCTGCCTTTTTTAATAGCACTTGCAAGCATTGAATGTGTAACACCAGTGATGACATGCCCTTAGTGTGCCCTTGGCAGCAAAGGTTCTGAGCCAAAATCAAGACATACATGACCTCTATGTATGTTTACAGTCTACATTATAAATAGAGCCCTACCCTTTGCCCACTTATTGGATGGATGGGTATTTTACTATATTTGTTAGTCCTGATCTGTAGAGCCACCTAAATAGGTTCTAGTAAGAAATCAGAACTACTGTACTGAAGGGAAATAAAACCTTTTTGCCATAAGTTACTGTCCCGCTTTTTACCTCTGGTTATTGGGGTTCATCAGTCCCTGGTGGAAGGGGTGCCCTGGTTAGATTAGATCCCTGTCTAACCGATAAAGACAGTCCTGTAATGGAAAGTAGAAAGCAGTGTTGGTATTTTACACCTGCTCAGCCGTCAGACACCTATTGTACTGGCAGGAGCTGCCATTTCTGAGCCTGTTTAGGATAAATGCATGTAGACAAGCTCATTCTGTTCATAACTGAGGCTTCTGCCTGATCGTTGGGTCTGTTGTGATATACCTTTGGTGTCCCTGGGAAGAAGCCATAACCAGCACTGGTCTCGCTCCATCTATCTCACAAATAGCTGACAATGGATTGAATACTGCACATCATCTCTTAATGCAGGGCTGTCTTCCTGCGTCCTGTTTGGGTGCCGCAAAATACATTACCAGGAACTGACACTCAACATGCTTATGAACTAAAATAGACCCCAGAAAAAAATGCATAGACGCTTCAAAGGTTCTAAATTAAAATGAGATTCCCCGAGGCAGGAGTGGAGTGGGTTGAACCTTGATAACCTTGAAATGTACCTACAGTGCAGCATCAATTTGTAGCCTCACTGGTGTTGATCTAAAGACATAAAGTAAATGGATAGGCTACTAGAAGTACTGGGTGAGCTAACAGAACGTGTCTAGGTGATAGTTTTAAAAGATAAAGCACACATATGTACACGTGTGATAATACATACATACATACTAATATGGCAGGGGAGATTAAACCGTGTGGACAGGATGGAGAGAAACCTATGCCTGTATGGCTAGCTTTACTCATAGTTGATCAAACCGCAGACAAGCAAACCCTAGAATGAGTTCTGAAGTGGGAATGAGTAAGGCACTCGCTGGGTTTGTGAATCAGGGACCAGAGCTGTCCATTGGTGGAGGAGTTGAGGTTAAAGCAGAACAACACTGTATCTAAAAACCAAAAACGCTGCACAATTCTGGCTAAAATGACAATCACAATTTTTTTGCTTAGAATAAAGATTCCGATTCTCGCGGCGTAACATCTTTCACATTATACAAAAAAAATTGGTCTAACTTTTCTGTTTCGTTTTTTATTATTTTTTTCAATTTGTTGAAGTGTATTTTCCCCCCAAAAATTGCTTTTAAAAGAATGCTGCGCAAATACAGTGTGACATAAAATATTGCAAACACCACCATTTTATTCTCTAGGGTCTATGCTTAAAAAATATATATAATGTATGAAATTTCTAAGTAATTTTCTAGCAAATACTGATTTGAAGTGTCAGAAAAAGGCTTAAGGCTGGATTCACGTAGATCCGCGCAATTTTACGGCAGCGTATCGTATTTACGCTACGCCGCCGTAAGTCAGAGAGGCAAGTGCTGTATTCACAAAGCACTTGCCTCCTAAGTTAGGGCGGTGTAGCGTAAATGGGGCCGGCGTAAGCGCGCCTAATTCAAATGAGGATGAGGGGGCGTGTTTTATGTAAATTATTGGTGACCCGACGTGATTGGCGTTTTTTTTTACGAACGGCCCATGCGCCGTCCGTGTACATATCCCAGTGTGCATTGCTCCAAAGTACGCCGCAAGGACGTATTGGTTTCGACGTGAACGTAAATTACGTCCAGCCCCATTCACGGACGACTTGCGCAAACGATGTAAAAATTTTAAATTTCGATGCGGGAACGACGGCCATACTTCACATTGGCTACGCCACCTAGGGGGCAGTTTTATCTTTACGCGGCGTATCTCTTATGGAAACGGCGTATCTTTACTGCGACGGGCAAGCGTACGTTCGTGAATCGGCGTATCTAGTCATTTACATATTCTACGCCGAACTCAACGGAAGCACCACCTAGCGGCCAGCGGAAAAATTGCACCCTAAGATACAACGGCGCAGGTCATCGTATCTTAGCTAGGTTTAAGTGTATCTCAGTTTGAGCATACATTTAAACTTATGACGGGCTTAGATTCCGAGTTACGTCGGCATATCTACTGATACGTCGGCGTAACTCTTTGTGAATCCGGCCCTTAGTCTTTATGTGGTTAAACTGACGTCATTTACAGACCGAAGTTCACCCCTTTGCCCTAAGACCCCTTTCACACTATTTTTACCGCCAACGCTATGGGCGGATTTGCGTCGCATTTCGGCCACTTTTAACCCCGCCAGCGGCCGAGAAAGGGTTAAAACTAGCCCGCAGTGTGCTGCTGAAGCAGCGCATTGTGGGCGGTATAGCCGCACTGTACCATCGATTTCAAAGGGCAGGAACGGTGGAGGAGCGGTAAAAACACTGCTCCTTCACCGCTCCAAAGATGTGGCTAGCAGGACTTTTTTTACCGTCCTGCTAGCCCGAGGGCTTTCACACTGGAGTGATGGTAACCGCTGTTTAAGGGCGGTTTGCAGACGCTATTTTTAACGATATAGCACCTGTAATAATACGCTCCAGTGTGAACGGGATCTAAAAGAACCAAATGATTGCTCCGCGCTGAGATATCACTATAAACAATGTTGATAAATTTGTCATTTTTTTGACAGCTGTGAGCAGAGAACGGCTCTGCACTTGTTGCATAGAATCGTGGAAATGGCAGATTAAGATCGTATTGGGGGGGTTTGAATCATGATTGCAATTTTTTAATCTTGAATGAGGGAAGATGATTAATGTTGCATTTACTTCCTGGAATCATCTGCCCTTAGCTCAGACATACAGACAGGAGGATGTGCTTTGCTGAAAAAATATAACCTACCTCGCCTCCTGAAGATTCTTGGATGTATAACATCATTTACCTAGGCCAGAAACCAGGAAGTAACAACAAATGTAAAAGAGAAAAAGTTCAACCAAGTACATATAATATAATATACTGTGCTGTTCTATGCATTTACTAATGCTATTAGCGTAACGATTAAAAAATGGTCAGTGTTGACAGAGTGAAGTTCCACTTTAAGATGGAAGTTTTAGAAAGTCTGCTTTAAATCAAATTACGGTAATAAAAATGTTTTTGTCTGCAGATAACATCATTCATATTTGTGTAGGTTTGAATTGTCCTGTGTGTGTTTGGGGGCACATCAGATATAAGAGGAGGGTACAGACATCACACAAGCTTGCCAGAACAATGGCGTGCTCTTGTATAGGCTTGTGCATTGTGTTCTTGTACAGTAATTATTTCAGCCATCCCAGTGGGTGTTTTCTAAATAGATTCCATGTCTTTCTGTTTACACCACAGCAGTGAGTTAAGGTTACAGGTAAACGGAACATTTGTATTGTTTGCTTTTGGAATACCTTAGCATAAACCTTGCTGTACATTATTACTGTAAAACAATCTTTTGATTCTGATATTATATAAACAATAATCTTTGTTCATAGAATTAATGCTGTTTTTAGAGATGCAGTGCCTTGAAAAAGTATTCATACCCCTTGAAACTTTCCATTTTATGTGATAGACCAACACAAAGTGGCACGTAATTGTGAAGTAGAAGGAAAATGATAAATGAATTTTATTTTTTTACAAATATGTGAAAAGTGTGGCGTGCATTTGTATTCAGCCCTCTTTACTCGGATACCCCTAACTATAATCTAATGGAAACAATGGGCCAGATCCACAAACAGCGGCGCAAATTAAGTTACTCAAAACTTATGTCATTTAAGTTATGGCGCCCTAAGTTGGTGTCGTAATTGCCGTATCCACAGCGCATTTGCGCACAAAATTGCGCTTGCGTAACTTAAATTCCGAGGCGTAAGGCGGGGTTATTGCAAGTGGGAAGGAAGTGGGCATGCTTCATTGTAATGAGCCGTGACCCCATGCAAATGAAGGTCTGGCCGTACTGCGCATGCGCGCACGAATCTGCTTCTCACTGGGCATGTGCAGAACTTTGCTCGGCGCAATCAGTGAGATAGGTAAAAGGCCAAGCGTACTTAGTTTGAGGATCGCCCTGAATGTGAACAAATATCTGCGCTAAGAGGTAAAACAATATATTGGAAAAAGAAAATATGGACAGCCGCACTTCAAAAAACCTTGATGGTTGTCTTTAGGGTTGTCCCGATACCGATACCAGTATCGGTATCGGGACCGATACTGAGCATTTGCGGGAGTACTTGTAGGGCCTTAGGGAGCAGCTGTGCTTGGGGGGGGGGGGGGGGGAATGCCTAATGAGTTTGAGGAGAGTCGTGCCACCTCCACATTATATCTACATGATTAAACACATTCCGTCATAAAGCAAGAGTATTAATGCATCCTATTTGCTTAAAGCTCAACAAAATTAATAAAAGTTCCCGTGGATGGGACAAAGCAGATGAATGAAGAAAGTAACCTTGGACGGAGTTGGCCCAGCTCTGTTTTATGCCCTGTACAAGTTCTGAGAAATTGACTAGCCAGTGACTGGACACAAGTATATTGTGCAGAAGGCCTTTCTGCTATTATAAAGCATCTGTAGTCCATTATTTGAGCTGAAGGTCCTTGTCTGAGAGAGGAATCAGCTGTTACACCTCGATCACATCTGGCGTCTCCGAATTTCCATTTTTCTCTTTTACACTCCTGTGAGCCCTCCGCCAGCCATTTATCATTTCCTCTGTCACAGCTGACAGCACAGCTCCGCTTTTATTAGAACTACGTTACGATTTTGCGATTTGCTCTTTTTTTCATTTAATATGTATTGTTTTGCAATGGAGCATATTTTTGTTCATGAAAGTGATAAATAATGGGTTTGTTTTCATCCTTCATGCTGAGATGAGAGCCACACTTATCCCATGCTGTTAGCTGCTTTTGCTGATCCGGGCTCTCAATCCTGGCACAGATTTTCTGTTTACGACCTCTGCTTTCTATACTTTTTAGAGTCTTTCCGCCTTATCTTGCATTGCCGCAGCTTTTCTTTTAGCCTCTGTTTAATTTCACCTCCGGTATTTTATACGGTGCAGATGGAGCGCTGCAATCACCTGAGTGCCAGACCATTATTGGATAGCTGATGTCACTCTTAAGGTCATGTGAGAAATAAGAAACGTCTTGTATCTGAGCAGCATCCATAATTGTGCCATGTTCTGCAATATTTATTCTCCCAGTGTTACGCCAGGTCAGCCACTTATTTCATGGACTGCATGACATTGATTCTGACCGAGAAAAGTGGCTAATAAATCCGCAGCTGATCCGTGAGATCATTAATTGCTGTAAGCATGCGTTTTCCTTCACTTCTTGCCAGATTAAGATCAATTACAAAATAGTTTTTTTCCTGTGCTATGTGTGATTGTGGTTTAATGTTAGAAGAAGTTACATATGAATATATATAAATAATATATTTTTTTGGAGGTGCAACATAGGACTGGGGAAAAAATCGATTTGAATCGAGTTGCGAGGGCAAATCGACTTGCCTAAAAAATCCTGCCCGCAGCTCGCCGGGATCCTGGGAAAAGGCCGTGAGCGGCATCCAGCCTTGTGGCCCTTTCCCAACAGGAATATGTCTTTAGTGAGCCCAGGTCCCAGTAAATTCTCCAGAAACCTTTCATAGCCAAATAGTGTTTAAAAAAAAAAGTCTTATGCTTATATAGATGCAATACATTGGTGTCGGTGGGATTGTGTACCCCAGGAAATCTAGTTCTTCATATCACTGGTGTCATTGGGATAGTGGCTCCAAGGGGAGAAGAACACCAAATCATTGGTGTCCGTGAAAAAATGGAACACGGATTAGAAGCCCCTCCCCCTTTTATTGGAGTCAGTAATGGTTCTTAACTTACCTTAGGACAAGAGCCAGCATTGGCCACAGTTAAAGATTGATAATCCCATGTGCTGTCCACTAGTGCATCTCTTGATGACGTCTTTCTGTTAACAGGAACAGCAGTGCCAGAACTATATAAAATCCAATGGGTGCAGATCAGTCCGCCCACTAAGTAATTTTAGTTAGGGTATGTTCATTAACCACTTGACCACTGGGCACGTAAACCCCCTTAATAACCAGACCAATTTTCAGCTTTCGGTGCTCTCACAATTTGAATGACAATTACTCAGTCATACAACACTGTACCCAAATGAAATTTTCGTCCTTTTTTTCACACAAATAGAGCTTTCTTTTGGTGGTATTTAATCACTGTTGGGTTTTTTATTTTTTGCGCTATAAGAGAAAAAAGACTGAAAATTCTGTAAAAAAAAAAAAAAAATTCTTTGTTTCTGTTATAAAATTTGGCAAATTTAGTATTTTTTCTTCATTCTTTTGCATAAATGTGAAAGATGAAGTTACGCCGAGTAAATAGATACCCAACATGTCACCCTTCAAAATTGCACACGCTCGTGGAATGGCGCCAAACTTCGCTACTTAAAAATCCCCATAGACGACGTTGCGGGGTATTGCGGGGCATTGCGGAGTATTGCGGGGCATTGCGGAGTATTGCGGGGCATTGCGGAGTATTGCGGGGCATTGCGGAGTATTGCGGGGCATTGCGGAGTATTGCGGGGCATTGCGGAGTATTTTGGGGCATTGCAGAGTATTGCACAGGGAGGGATGGATGGCTGGATCTGTGACTGCATGTGTCACAGATCCAGTCCGCAGCAGCAGCTGCTGCTGCTTCCGCTCTCTCCCCTCTCCTCTCACACTGTACCATTCGGTACAGAGAGGAGAGGGAGGAACCGGCATCATCACATGACGCCGGTTTGTTTACTAGTGATCGCTCCGTCATTGGACGGTTGTTAAGTGGTTAATAAAAATGTGCTTTTCAAGACGGCATTAAAAACATAACAGGGGTTCTAACACCCCAACCACTGTAAACATATTGTGTATTTGTTTCTAATTCTCTACAAACCTTTTTATTAGAGAAATCTTAATTAATTCTACATGAATAAGCTTTCCTTAAAACAGACCTCCACCCAAGAGGGGAAGCTCTGCTTATTTATCTACTACCCCCACCAATACCAGTTTTGGCACCTGTCAGGGGAAGGCGGGTGCCTGGATTTGACGAGTACCCACTTTAGGATGACTTTGCCGCAGCAAACTCATTTGGAAGTTCGGTCCACCTCCTTCCCCTGCCGCCGGGCATTAACAGAGCGCTTTGCACATGCACAGTAAGGAGCCAGCTTTGAAACTGCAAGGCTTCACTGCTGGTTTCCCTTACCTGAGACGGTGGTGGCAGCTCCCGAGAGCCGATTGAAAAATCGCCTCAGGTGAAGACACCACTGGATTCGTGGACAGGTAATTGTCCTTATAATAAAAGCAACAGCTACACTATCTGAAGGAGCCTGGCGCTCCGCTTTAAACTGAAAGAAAACCCTCCTATCGTTTTCAGCTAAGGAAGCTTCCACCTTTGCCTCTGTTATGACACCAGCCATTGGATGGTTTGACAGTTTGGTTGAGAGCCCAACTAATGTGACAGTTATATTCCCGACATGTGCCATGTTTGTAACTTTTTTTGAAACGGTTAAACTGATGGGTTTACTTCTGCTTTAAAGTGGCGGTAAACTCCTAATCAATACTTTGCTCATGATAAGCATTGCGATAGAACTTACATGTCACGTCTTTTATAGTGTCCCAAACTGCGCCCTTCATTAGAACTAGCCTGATGTTTAGTGTAGTGACGTCACTGGCACATGCGCATTTTGTCCCTAATGCACAGCATGCAGAGTATGCCCTCAGTCAATACATCCTTTTGCCATATCTCCCTCATCAGCACTTGCGGCATTGCATAGCAATATCGTGAGATTGCTGACCTATTGAGGATTTCCTGAAACGCCCCATGTGATTAGCTGCGTCACGGGGTGAGAACACTGACATTCACGATCAACACATGGAGAGAGGAGATGTTTACACTTGTATTCCTATTGGTTATGTGGGGCAATGTTGCCATGGTAACAAATTGAAAATGAGGCTTGGCTAACATTTACTGTACATGCAAGAGATTCTAGCTTTGAAGAGTTGAAAGGGCGGAAGTTCAGCTGGGGATGGAATTGGGAGGCAACTGCAAATATGTCAACAGCTTCAACCGGTGTACATAAAAAGAAACCAGTCTGCAGAGACGGGAAAAAAGATGCCATGAGTCTAATTAGCATTCCAATATGTTATGCATAGCGGCCTTATGATTGCTGGAGATCAGCTTTTACTACTACATATTTGGCACTCACCCTAAGGGGTCTAATTATACAGTTTTTTATACAAAATTCACACAGCTTTCACCCAGGATTCACACATTGTTCCAATTAAATCCATTGTGTGAATTATGGATGAAAGTTGTGTGAATCTTGTGCAAAAAAAATTATATATATATATATATATATATATATATATATATATACACACACACACACACACACACACACACACACACACACACACACACACACACACACACACACACACACACAGTATCTCACAAAAGTGAGTATACCCCTTACATTTTTGTAAATATTTTATTATATCTTTTCACACTGAAGAAATGACACTTTTCTACAATGTTGTGTAATGAGTGTACAGCTTGTATAACAGTGTCAATTTTCTGTCCCCTCAAAATAACTCAAAGCACATTAATGTCTAAACCGCTCGCAACAAAAGTGACCCCTAAGTGAAAATGTCCAAATATTTTGTGTAGCCACCATTATTTTTCAGCACTGCCTTAACCCTCCTGAGCATGGAGTTCTCTAGAGATTCCAAGTTTGCCACAGGAGTCCTCTTCCACACCCCCGTGATAACATTACGGAGCTGGTGGATGTTGGAGACCTTGCGTTCCTCCACCTTTCGTTTGAGAATGCACCACAGATGCTCAATAGGGTTCGGGTCTGGAGACATGCTTGGCCAGTCCATCACCTTTACCCTCAGCTTCTATAACAAGGCAGTGGTCATCTTGGAGGTGTGTTTGGAGTCGTTATGTTGGAATACTGCCCTGCGACCCAGACTCTGAAGGGAGGGGATCATGATCTGCTTCGGTATGTCATCGTACATGTTGGCATTCATGGTTCCCTCAATGAACTGTAGCTCCCCAGTGCCAGAAGCACTCATGTAGCCCCAGACCATGACACTCCCACCACCATGCTTGACTGTAGGCAAGACACACCTGGTTGCCGCCACACACGCTTGACACCATCTGAACCAAATAAGTTTATCTTGGTCTCATCAGACCACAGGACATGGTTCCAGTAATCCATGTCCTTTGTCTGCTTGTCTTCAGCAGACTGTTTTCAGGCTTTCTTGTGCATCATCTTTAGAAGAGGCTTCCTTCTGGGACGACAGCCATGCAGACCAATTTGATGCAGTGTTCGGCGTAGGGTCTGTGCACTGACAGGTTGACCCACCCACCCCTTTAACCTCTACAGCAATGACAACCTATGGATATGACGCTGAGCATATGCACTCAACTTTGGTCGACCATGGCGAGGCCTGTTCTGAGTGGAACCTGTCCTAGTAAACATTTGTGTGGTCTTGGCCACCTTTATGTAGAGCAACAATTCTTTTTTTTTTTAGATCCTCAGAGGTTTTTTTCCATGAGGTGCCATAGCAAACTTCCAGTGACCATTATGAGTGAGTAAGAGCGATAACGCCAAATTTAACACACCTGCTCCACGTTCACACCTGAGACCTTGTAACACTAACGAGTCGCATGACACCGGGAGGGAAAATGGCTAATTATGCCCAATTTGGACATTTTCACTTAGGAGTGTACTCACTTTTGTTGCCAGCGGTTTAGACATTAATTATATTATCCTGTTCACAGTTGTTTTCTTTGTTCCCTGTTCCCACCGTACTGACATGGTATGAAGAAGCTCTTAACTTGAACTTTAACCCAAACTGTAGAATAGTCCTCTTCCTAGTATTTTTTAATACTTACAGTTAACTTAAATTGTTATCAAACTAACCTATATCGTAGCATATTCTTATTGTGACTTCCTGTAAAAAAGCAGACATGTTGTTGCTCTTGTCGTGCTGCTGCATTTCATGTTCACTGAATCAATGAACACCACTACTGTAGGTAATCCCTTGTAGACAAAAACATGAAGCTTTTTTCTTTGCTTCTGTATGAGATTTCAGATGCTTGTTCAAGTCATTGTTGTGCAACCTCCCTCTCATGCTAAGTATGTGCACACAAAGCTGTATTGCACTTGGAGAAGGAGATGGTTATAGTTTTGGAACACACAGCTATTCTTTTTCATGGTCACAAATTTATATAGCGCTGTATAGAAGATGGGCAAGTTTCAGAAAAATAGGGATTTAACTTGCAGAGCGAGGATTAAAGATCCCCAAAAATATGTTGTGTTCTGAAGGAGTCTAAGGAGGAGCTGAATGTTCTGTCCTAAAAAGGCAGATGGAGTTCAAAGGTCAAGTTACCAGTATTTTCGGTGGCCTTCCTGCAGCTGCTGTTTCCCTGTTACGGACTTACCATGCCTTTTTTTTTTTTTTTGCACCGTGTCTGGCTATCTGGCCATATATGGAAGGGGCATGGTTTTGCTTCCTCAAGTCATAGCCTCCAGCAAGGCAAAATGTGAGCAGCCCAGTAGTGGCATCACCAAGTCTCATTCTAAATCTTCTGGGACTAATAGTCAGAGGGAGCAGTGGCTTAGATCTCACTCGTCAGAAATGCATATGGGGCTGTAAGCACGAGAGTTCCTTGGCACACTCGCATCTGCACACCAGGATGCGCAATGCTCTTTTTCTCTTTTGTTCATGGACGGACACAGCCTTAATCTTGACAAAGTGGGTATTAGCCTTCCTTTAGGAGTGACTAGGCAGAAAGTGTTAACTTCAAAGCTGAACAGCCCCGCCCAGGGGGCGGTCCTACTGGCTATATCCTCTCAGCCTGCACCAAGCAGCTCAGTTCCGGAGTTCAGGCTCGCTGTCTGTTTCGGTGGCTGGTCTCAAGAAGGGCCCAGCGGTCTCATCTGCCACCATTTCAAGGTGGATCCGACAGATCGTGATCAGGCTTGCGCCATAAAGGGTCGGGCGCCTCCCTGGCACGATGCATTCAACTAGGGCAATAGGTGCCTCTTGGGCTTTCTGACATCAAGCGTCTGTTTCCCAGGTGTGTAAGGCGGCGACCTGGTCGCCCGGTCACACTTTCACTAAACTTTACAAGTTGGTGTAAGTGCATCTTAAGATGCTTCTTCGGCCGCACAGTTTTGCAGGCGGCTGTTTAGAGTTACAACTCCTCAGTTGAGGAGCTCTGTTTTGTTTTGGTGTGAAGTTTAATTTTATGCTGTTCCCACCCCTCATTTTGTCACTGCTTTGGGACGTCCCACTTTGTCAAGATTAAGGCTGTGTCCATCCATGAACGAAAGAGAAAATAGGATTTTATACTCAACGTAAAATCCTTTTTTCTGAGTTCATGGATGGACACAGCACCCACCCCTCTTTTTTTAAGTTTGTACTGCTTGTTATAAACTGAGCTGCTTGGTGCAGGCTGAGAGGATATAGCCAGTAGGACCGCCCCCTGGGCGGGCTGTTCAGCTTTGAAGTTGTTAACACTTTCTGCCTAGTCACTCCTAAAGGAAGGCTAATACCCACTTTGTCAAGCTTAAGGCTGTGTCCGTCCATGAACTCAGAGAAAAGGATTTTACGGTGAGTATAAAATCCTATTTTTAGGTGAATTTCAAAACAAAAGTCACATTCTTGACTAAATATAATAATACCAAATCTTTACTTTTTTAAATATGGATCCACTTCAAGTCATTGTAAAGGTAAAATAAATTTTTATCGTAATGAATTCTCTGCATTAAGGTAAAAAAACAAACTTTTAAAAGCAGCTTCCCTACTGCCCCCCCTTAATACTTACCTGAGCCCTATCTTGATCCAGCACTGTGCACATCTGTAGAAGCTCTTCTTCTTCCGTCCCCCCGGTCTTCACAGGCTTGGCTGAGAGCGGTGAGAGCCATTGGCTCCTGTTGCGGCCAGTCAAAACCAGTGAGTAAGGTTCGGTGCCTACCTGGGCTGCATGTCTATATAGACGCAAACAGCCTGGCTCGGGGTCGAGCACACGAGTGCCCCCTTAGGAGGATCGGGGGCCCCTCTGTACAAATACATTACACAGAGCAGGCAAGTATAACAGATTTGTTTTTTTAATAACAAAAAACTGTCAAAGCTTTACAATCACTTTAAATTGCAAAAGTGTATTCAAAACATTGATATGAGTATTGATATTTTGTTCTGTGAGACATGAATGTTCCACTTTGAATTATTTGCAGTATTCCAGGATGAAAGAGTATTCAAAATGTAAAAAGCTCACTCGGCATTGATCACTGTGTTTTGTGTTTTTCAGATTGGGAAGAGGAGCAGGTCAGCAGTCCGTGTATTCTCCGACTCATTTATCAAGGACGCTTCCTCCATGGCAATGTGACTTTAGGAGGTATTGGCTCACATTTTTCATTGCAGTCTCATTAAAAGTTTTATGTTAGAGTCTTAAAGCAATAAAACCAAGCTGTCTGCACAGTGGTCGGTGCAGCACTATTTGAAAACACCTCACCTTGTTATCTATTAATGCTCAGATTTCCATTAGATGCTGTTGTGTCAAATCTAATTAAAGTTTTTTTCGTCCAACTTTCTTCTGAGTTTTAGTGTTCCCTGAATAGGGCTATATAGTAATATTACTAGATCCAGAGTAGGCAGGGCTAAAGTAAATGATCGCACGCTGTGTTAGGTCACATCAAGGGCCCTCAACTCTATGCCGTTCTCTAAAATAGAGTAGCAGGCTTGTTCATATACAATTATTGGTGTTGCAATTACTGATTTGTATTAAGTGTCTGTCAATGAGTCACTGATCCAGACCGGTATGTGGCCAGTAAAGTGTCAGGACACCTATGTGTTTTAAATATGTCAAATATTCAAAGGGCAAGGATGACATCTTGGGCCTCGTACACAAGACCATTTTCCTCGACAGAATCCATCAAGAAACTTGGTGGCAGAGCTTTTTTGCCAAGGAAAACGGTCGTGTGCATGTTTTTCATCGAGGAACTCGATGAGAAAAAAAGAGAACAGGTTCTCTTTTTCCTCGTCTGGAGTCTGTTTCCTCGTCGGGCTGGTTTTCGACGAGAAACACGTTTGTGTGTATGTTTAGAAACCCGCACATGCTCAGAAGGGTGCCGCCAGTGTAATCAAACTTCCCCTTTATAGTGCCATCGTACATGTTGTACGTCACCGCGTTTGAGAACGAGGAGATTTTGTCTTGACAGTGTGTACGCAAAGAAAGCTTGTCAAGATTCTCGACAGGTCTAACAAGGAACTCGTCGAGGCAAACGATGTTTCATTTACGACGAGTTCCTTGGTCGTGTGTACGAGGCCTAAGGCTGGGTTCACACTACTACACTACTTTCATCCTACTTTGCTCTGCTACATCGGTCCTACATTTATCCTACATTGGTCCTACATCCATCCTACTTTCATGAACAGGATACTACTTTGGTCCGACTTCAATGATATTCAATGGGCCTGAAGTAGGATCAATGTAGGACCAAAAGTAGTACAGGGAGCATTTTCAAAGTCGGACCGACTTGTGTAGGATGCTACAAGACGCTCTCATAGGGAAACATTGAACACAGAGCAAAGTAGGATGAAAGTAGTGTAGTAGTGTGAACCCAGCCTTAGAGCTCACAATTTCAAAAGTTGCCACTCTGTTTCTTTTCTGACATGATCCCTTCACAGTGGACCTTGAATAAAGAAATATGCAATCTGCTTTGGGAATATGTCCAATATACTGTAAAACTATTCGTTCCGGAAACATGCTTGTAATCCAAAGCACTCGTATACCAAAGCAAAAATGTTCCCATAAGAAATAATGGAAACTCGGATGATTCGTTCCACAACCATTTATTCATAAGTCCTAAGATTATAGCAATGTGATAAGTTGTGGTGTAACCATAAAATGTCCATCCACAAATGGAAGCCTCCCCAAGGGGATTAGAAACAAAATCCAGCAAGAACTACAGAGTATAAAAGATAAGAGAGGCGCCTCCAAGTGTAGCAATATGGTTACAATTAAAGCGGAGTTCTGGCCACAATTTCACTTTTTAAATATAAATACCCCTGTAATACACAAGCTTAATGTATTCTAGTGAAGTTAGTCTGTAAACTAAGGTCCCTTTTGTTAGGTTGTTACAGCATTTAGACACTTTATAAAATAGAAATTGACTGGGGCCATCTTAAGTGTGGGCATCATGAAGCCACACTGTATGACTTCCTGGATTTCAGCCTTGCAGATCTCACACATGCTCAGTGCTGCACAAGCAGTGTGATAGGTTTCAGATCAGGTTTCAGCACCTGTACTGTCCAAGTCACATGATTCTTCGAGACTGGGGAGTGCACAGA
Organism: Rana temporaria; assembly: GCF_905171775.1. NCBI lineage: Eukaryota > Metazoa > Chordata > Amphibia > Anura > Ranidae > Rana > Rana temporaria. The sequence continues at coordinate 83,655,776 of NC_053490.1, forward strand.
CTCCTGGAAAGTTACACCCACTACATTCCCAGGAGTCTGTGCGGTGTAGGTTAGGAAGCATTAAGCACCTAGGTGCAGTAAGTGGGAAGATTAACTATTCTGCCTAGCAACAACACTTTAAAGGCATCTAAAAAAAAAAAAAAAAATTCGTAAAGGACTAATGACATTTTTTTAAAACTACTGATGTAATGTTATATTTATGGGTGGAACTCCACTTTAAGGAAGGTACAACATTTAGCATCTCGCATGGTTGATGATTAAAACGGGCACATCTAGATATGCAGGCATTCGGGGTAAAGCTGTCCCCATAGACCGTCCTCCCCACTGCTGGCTGTCACCGCTGTCAGTCTGCAATCGTGATTGGAACATGACAATACTTGTATATCAAGACATCACTTGTTCAAGTCATAATTTATTTAAAAAAATTAGCTTGTCTTACAAAACACTCTCAGATCCAAGTTACTCTCAATCCAAGGTTTTACTGTACTTGTAAATTCTTGTGCTATATTTCTGGTAAAAAAAAAGTGAAGGCTCATCTGCGTGCTTCCTACTCTGTGTGTGTCTGACGTCTTGCAGGTCCTCAGAGGTTATGATGGAGGTGAGGCATAGCACCAGGGGGGCAAATATGCCTTGTAACAGTGGGTCTTCGGTTTGAATCTGGGTCGGGACACTATACACTATCTGCATGGAGTTTGCATGTTCTCCCTGTTCTGGATACTGATTACCTCACACACATTCCAGAGACATGGAGGCAGGTTAATTGGCTTCTTTTCAGATTGATCCTAGTGCATGTACGCATGTGAAGTAGATACCGCAGATTGTAGGCTCTTTGATGCCAGGAAGGAATATGAATGTATAAACACATAAGAGTGAAGGCAGGAAGAATACAAAGTGGTCCATTAGGTCTGCCCCCTCTTTTTTTTTTCTTTTTTTTTTTCTTCATACATGTTGTTGGGTTGATTTATAGATCTGTTTGTTACCAGCATGTTTGAACCTACAGTGCCTTGAAAAGGTATTCATACCTCTTGAAATGTTCTACATTTTGTCATGTTACAGCCAAAAATGGAAATGTATTTTATTGGGATTTTATGTGATAGACCAACACAAAGTGGCACATAATTGTGAAGTGGAAGGAAAATGATAAATGTTTTTTTATTTTTTACAAAAATCTGAAAAGTGTGGTGTGAATTTGTAATCAACCCCCTTTAATCTGATAGCCCTAACTAAAATTTAGTTTAACCAATTGCCTTCAGAAGTCGCCTAATTAGTAAGTCCATCTGTGTGTAATTTAATCTCAGTGTAAAAGCAGCTGTTCTGTGAAGCCCTTAGAGGTTTGTTGGAGAACCTTAGTGAATCAACCGCAGCATTAAGGCCAAGGAACACACCAGACAGGTCAGAAATAAAGTTGTGGAGAAGTTTACAGCAGGATTTGGTTATCAAAAAAAAATATCTCAAGCTTTGATCATCTCATGGATCTCTGTTCAATCCATCATCCGAAAATAGGAAAGAGTATGACAAAACTGCAAACCTACCAAGACATGGCCGTCCACCTAAACTGACGGGCCGGGCAAGGAGATCATTAATCGGAGAAGCAGCCAAGAGGCCCATGGTAACTCTGGAGGAGCTGCAGAGATCCACAGCTCAGGTGGGAGAATCTGTCCACAGGACAACTATTAGTCGCGCACTCCACAAATCTGGCCTTTATGGAAGTGTGACAAGAAGAAAGCCATTGTTGAAAGAAAGCGATAATAAGTCCTGTTTGCAGTTTGCGAAAAGCAATGTGGGGGACACAGAAAACACAGATGTGGAAGGAGGTGCTCTGGTCAGGTGAGACCAAAATTGAACTTTCTGGCCTAAAAGCAAAACTCTGTGTGGCGGAAAACTAACACTGCACATCACCCTGAACACACCGTCCCCACCGTGAAACATGGTGGTGGCAGAATTCTATTGTAAGGATGCTTTTCTTCAGCAGGGACAGAAAAGATGGTCAAAGTCGACGGGAAGATGGATGGAAATAAATACAGGGCAATCTTGGCAGTTAGTCTGCAAAATGCTTGAGACTGGGTGGACCTTCCAACAGGACAATGACCATAAACATACAGCCAGAGCTACAATGGAATGATTTAGATCAAAGCATATTCATGTGTTAGAATGGCCCAGTCAAAGTCCAGACCTAAATCCAATTGAGAATCTGTGGCAAGACTTGAAAATTGCTGTTCAGGTGCTCTCCATCCAATCAGACAGAGCTTGAGCTATTTTGCAAAAAGGAATGGACAAAAATGTTCACACTCTAGATGTGCAAATCTGGTAGAGACACCCCCAAAAAGATTGCAGCTTTAATTGCAGCAAAGGGTGTTTCTGCAAAGCATTGACTCAAATGCACACCACACTTTTCCGATATTTATCCCTGACCTGTCTGGTGTGTTCCTTGGCTTTCATGATGCTGTTTGTTCACTAAGGTTCTTTAACAAACCTCCTAAAGGGGTTCACAGAACAGCTGTATTTATACTGAGATTATATTACACACTGGTGGACTCTACTTACTAATTAGGCTTCTGAAGGCAACTTGATTTTAGTTAGGGGTATCAGAGTAAAGGGGGCTGAATACAAACACTTTTCACATGTTTGTAAAAAAAAATTGAAAACTGTTTATCATTTTCCTTCCACTTCAGAATTATGTGCCGCTTTGTGTTGATCTATCACATAAAATCCCAATAAAATGCATTTGTTTTTGGTTGTAACATGACAAAATGTGGAAAATTTCAAGGGGTATGAATACGTTTTCAAAGCACTGTGCTTAATGTTGACTGACCCACTACCTCTGCTGAAAGTCTATTCCAAATAATACTTTCTGAGATTTTTTTACTTTTTTCCTCCCTTTGGAGGTGCTTTATTTTACATTTAGTAGCATTGTACTGCAGAATGTACATTTATGTAAAGCGCTGCATAGATTGTTGGCACTATATAGGCACCTTTCATGAATATTATGCCTTTAGGCTGGGTTCACACTACAGCACGCAGCAGCTCACGGCAGTAGTCCAGTGCTTCTCCATTCACTGTTTCAGTTCCGATCTCAGCCAGAATTTTGGGCTGATTTTGGACCTGAAACTGACTTAGACGCACAGCATCCCTGTGCAATTCACAACGGAGCCACTGCGGAGATGCATGAACCAGCCCTCTTTTTTAAATCATCAGTAACTAGAAGTTACTCTACCACTCCTACGCGGATGACATACAACTATATTTTCGCATCTGCAACAATAAGGTTCATTATCTCGGACTAGAGATGCCTTACTTTGATTGGATGATAGAGAGTTACCTTAAACTCAACGGTTCAAAAACAGAACTTCTCCCGTTTCACGCCAACCAAAAGATTTTCTGCGACAACATGGACACCCCCGCCCATTCTGGGACAAATCATCACCCCTAGCACCAAAGTCAAACGTCGCGGAGTCATCTTTGACACCTACATGACAATGGATGCACAAATAGGGTCAGTAGTCAGCGGATCTCACCATCTGCTACGCCTACTACGTAGACTCATTCCCTTTATCCCGAAAGAGGACATTGCAGTCGTGGTGGGAACAATCATCAATTCCAGACTCGACTACGCAAATGCCCTCTATCTTGGACTCCCAAAATACCAAATCACTCGTCTGCAAGTCGTTCAAAATACGGCTGCGTGACTTGTGACAGAGATCCCTTCATTGGTTGCCAGTAAAAGACAGAATCACTTTCAAGGCACTCTGTCTGACACATAAGTGTGTTCAAGGAAATGCCCCCCAATATCTATGCGAAAAATTAAAAAATCACAACCCCAATCGCGTTCTTCCGATCCACCGACCAAAATCTACTCCAGATACCCAAAGCCAGATACAAGTCCAAAGGAGAACGAAGATTTGCAGTCCAGGGACCTAGACTATGGAACGCTCTACCAACCACCATCCGAATGGAGGTGAATCACCTGGCCTTCAGAAAAAAACTCAAAACCCATCTTTTCTGAAGGCAAAAGGACAGTAGGGAACGGATACCAAGCGCCCAAATGCGATTCATTTTTCATGTGTTGCCCTATATAAGTTTCTCACTCACTCAGAGCCGGTAACCATCTCCTGCTATGCGAATTTTATGCAGGGAAACCCACATCCAATTCTCAATAGTGTGAACCCAGCCTTAAACATGCTGCAAATACAGAAAAATAACTGCCAGAAGTTTAGTATGCGCCCATCTTTCTTTTTTACATGGCAACACAGCTCTGAATTCCTGAGTATGTGGTGTCAGCCCTGCCTGCTTAATTTCTGATGGATTACAAGGAAAAGGTCCTTTCCTCACCTCCATAGCTCCTCCTTCTACACAGGCAGAGAGCAAAGGAAAGTTGTCAGATCACAAGATTTCTGGCAAAATCATTGCTAGGTAGCTTTGGCTATACTTCTTTAATATACAATATCACAAAACCCTTTCAATGGTCTGTGTTGCCTAACAGAATGACATGAGAGAGAGCATGTGGAAGAATCCCCCATCTGGGACTGACATCAGCTGTAAATAACATACAATATAGAGAGATGTTATATTCTACAAATAAAGGGGATTCATGGGGCCATTTTTTCTGTTCATATTTTTTTTCATTTGTGGAAATCTAACTTTGATCACTGGAAGTTATTTAGCTTCCATTTGCAAGGCCGCTGTATCTCTCTGGTGATTGCAGAGAAGTCACAGATTATGTGATAAACGCAGCAAACTGTAGGGAGGGAAGGAACATGCGGGCCCTGAATCAGTGCATGTAACTGATGAGAGCCTCTGATTACACTTTTCAATAGAAGCCATCTCTGTAATATGTGTACTGAAGATGATTTTATAATGGAAATTTGGTAGATTTTATTTGTAACTATTAAAATATGTTACATATATTGCTGTGAAATATTTTATGTAAACAGGGCTGTACTGTGTGTGGCAGAGCTGCATGGACACAAAGCTTTGCCAGCTTTCCATAAATGTATGCATGCCATCTGTGTATTTAGCGGTTTGCCTGGAGTTCAGATTTAAATTGGCTAATTGCATTCCAGGTGCATCCAAAAAAGTGTGCAAAGTCATGCTGTTTGTTTTCGTTCAGTAGAACGCTTGCTGTCTGTGTGGATTTCAGATGTCCAGCATGCCTGCTAGTGTGTCAGAGCCATAGGCGTGTGCGCAGGGTGTGCTTGGGCATGCCCTTACCTCCCAACTGCCTTTTGGATTGGGCAAGACCATCCTGAGATTTGAATGAAATCTTGGTGTCTTCCCAGTCCAGGCTGAATCCCAGAGGAATCCGCACCGCATCAGTGTGAAAAGGGAAGACCAAAAGCATATTTTATGGGCACAGGAAGGCCCTACCACTGTTAATGCAATTTGACCACACCCACCATTCACCTTGGCATTTGAGCTTTGGGCTGCACACCTAATGCAATCAGCTGCACTTACCTAACTCAGAGCCATAGCTCTCCGATCAGCTCTCCGATCAGTGGACTTCTGTATTGAGACTACTGCTTTCCAACAGAGAGAAAAGGTCCTACTCGGCAGCTGCTGGAAGAATATCCGCTTTTCCACACAGTGTGGCTGTATTAGGAAGACATTGTCTCTGTAACACATTTTGTTTCCATGCCCCTGGCATGTATTTAGAAAAAATACACCTGTGGAGAATAGTTGAAAATAAAGTATATTTTTAAACCGTATTTTTTTTCTTTTCTTTAAATGTGTAAGCTTTCATTCACACTTTTTTCTGCTTTAGTTTTCCTACTTTTTCCCTACGCCTGATTGTGCCTTCCTATGCAGAATCCCATTCTTTCTAATGGTCCCAGTTCATACTTGTACTCTCAGTTGCTTTACACTCTGTGCCTGCGCCCTATGCTCAAAATCGACTACTTTATTTTCTTCTTCTTTCATTTCCATCATTTCCCTTTCTCTTCCCTTCTATTTCCTTTTCCCTTCCCTTACTTACCTTTCCATTCTTTTCACTTCACTTCACTTTCCTTTTTCCATTTCCTTTTCCCTTTCTATTCTTTTCACTTCCCTTCCTTCTTTCTTTTCCTTTCCCCTTTGCCCTTCTCATCCCTTTACTTTCACTTCCCTTCCTTTCCTTTCTTTTCCCTTTCCCTTCCTTTGCTCTTCACTTTTCTGCCCTTCTTTTTTCCTTTCCCTTTTCCCCTACATTTTCCCTTTTCTTTTCTTTTCTTTTCTTTTCCTTTCCTTTCCTTTCTTTTGATTTCACTAATTTTCCTTTCCACTTCACTGTACTTTTCCTTTCCTATTTGCTTTCCTTTCCCAATTTCCCTTTCTCTTCCTTTCCCCGTTTTCCCTTTCTCTTCCTTTCCCCGTTTTCCCTTTCTCTTCCTTTCCCCCGTTTTTTCCCTTTTCTCTTCCTTTCCCCCATTTTCCCTTTTCTCTTCCTTCCCCCATTTTCCCTTTTCTCTTCCTTTCCCCCATTTTCCCTTTTCTCTTCCTTTTCCCCCATTTTCCCTTTCTCTTCCTTTTCCCCCATTTTCCCTTTTCTCTTCCTTTCCCCCATTTTCCCTTTTCTCTTCCTTTCCCCCATTTTCCCTTTCTCTTCCTTTCCCCTTTTTCCCTTTTCTCTTCCCTTCCCCTTTTTCCCTTTCTCTTCCTTTTCCCCCATTTTCCCTTTCTCTTCCTTTCCCCTTTTTCCCTTTCTCTTCCCTTCCCCATTTTCCTTTTCTCTTCCCTTTTCCTTTCTTTTTTCTCTCTCTCTCTCTCTTCTCTTCTTCGTATTTCGTAATTTTTGGTCCCATAGACTTCAATAGGTGCGCCTGTAAATGCATTTTTTTAAATGTATTTTTACTGTGTTTTAACGCCTGAGGAAATCTCCTATAGAACGGCTCTCCTCCCCTTGTGCAGCCCAGAAAACAAACTCCTGAAGCTTGCTAAACATGCAAAAATTGTTGTAATATGCCTGAAGAGAAGGCTTTGAAATCCCCAGGAATTTTCTCTGCTCGGGGGTGAATGCAGGTTAATGCAGTGAATTTGCTTTGAGTAAGGGAGGGCACATTAAGCAGACAAGTTGCATTTCGGTGCTTATAAATGGGTGTTTGGGCACTCGGGTCAGTGTTTTTTTCTTTTTGAACGTAGGTTTTAGCTTCAGACCTTCGCCTTCTTTTCTGCAGAGTCTATTGTATAAAATGTTACCCTTGCTGCAATAAAATAATAAAATGAGGCGAGTTTGTTGCGAATGGTATTGTGTCCTGGTGACAGTGAGTTACCTTGAGAAAATTGCATGACTTTCATCACTGTTATGCTTTTATTTTGTTCCTAAATTATCTTTGTAACTACCCATATCTAAAGGTAATACATTTTCTTCCATACGGTAGGAAGTATACAGAGCGGTGGATGTTCATATTATAAATCAATAGCTTGCAAAAGACACTGACTTGGTTGGTGCATTTTTATTGTACCAGTGACACTCGTTATCTGTATACTTGTGCCATCTTGTGGACATTTCACTAACAGCAAGTCCTATTTAATAACCTAAATGTTATCAAAGCTTTGTTTTATTTTGTTTTTAAGCTGAAACAGAATATATGTTTAACTAGTTTCACTTGAAAAGGGATTTGTAATTCTGTTCAGCCAATCTGGTAATCCAGGCACATCTGCTTTGCAATCAGAACATTAGACCAAAAGCTGTGTGCAGTGAAGTGGAACCTACTTGGCCAATAAGTGCTTCTTTTTTTGCCCTTAGTTTCTCGTAATCCTGTACAAAACAAGACTAAGAACTGTTTCATTTATTTACTGTCTGCGTTACAATCAGCATTTTTTTAAGAATAATTAATAGGATTATACATATATATTCTTGTTTTATCTTATTTTATTGTTACTTTGTTTTTATGCAGCATTAAAACTTCCACTCGGCAAGACAACAGTGATGCATTTGGTTGCCAGAGAGACATTGCCAGAGCCAAATTCTCAAGGTATGGTATTTTTGGAGATCTGTATGTTCTTTATGTGAAGAAACCTGGGACACTACAGCTGTTTCTACCTCTGAGGAAGCTTTTCGTTATTCGGCTAAAAATTGGAACCCTTTTATTTTTACAGTTGGGCTGGAAGAAAATGTTAAGTGTGGTCCAGATTAAGTTTTAATGAAAAATATGTTCCTGACTATTCCCCATCCTACACATACACTGTTATTTTAATATATATTTTTTTTATTGTGTTTTTCTATTTCAAACCAAACAATAAGAAATATACCAGTTCTGGTGGTAAGTATTCTCAAAGACACTACTAAATGTACCTTTCAGTGATCAAAGTCTGATGTAATTAAATACTTATCTGTGTGTGTAGGTGAAGGGAAGCGCTGACAATTCAATTAAGTCTGCTGCACCTGAAAAACCCTAAATACCAGGAATGTAAAGTGATTGCTAGTGTGAAGGTGCGCTGATTCTACGTAAAGGGTGGGAAAACCCACAGTGGTATAAATATAATGCACAATAATGTTACCCAATGTGAACACAATAGGTAAATTGACAAATGAGCCTTATGGGAGGCTGGGTGTCACACAGACAGGAAGTTTGCCTGCCGCAAATAAAACGTCAGAGGCACACAGTGGGGAGCACTACAGTTTTCTTAAAGCACCAGAAAGTATGTGGCAGAAACAGGCGAGACTGGAGCTACTTGTTAAAGTGGACGTAAACCTGATTCATGAAAATTGAGCTGGGAACATATATATGCAGTGTTTTGTTATCGCTCTTCAAAGCACTATGTCCCGTAGCTGTGTCCTGCTCCGTTCTTCTGTTATCCACCTGATAACTCCTGACAAGTTCTCAGTCAAACATGGTAAAAGCAGCGGAGCCCTGAATGATTCAAGGAACAAAGCTGAAAGTCTCTACCTACGAGGAGAGGAGCTGTGTGCCTTTCCTCCAATCTGCTGTCTTGGTTGTATGCCCAGGCTTCACTGCAGTGTTGAACAGGAAGAGAAAATCTCCTAACACAATGTGCACTTTCTAAATAGTATAAAAAGATGAAGACAGCAGATATACATCTAAAACGTATGTAGGGGAGATTTGTTTCATCCCTGTGTATCATCTGAGGCTGTTCACTTCACTGGGTATAGGAGTGGGTTTAAATCCACTTTAAGGTAGCTCCTTTTTTTATATATATATATATATATATATATATATATATATATATATATATATATTATTTTAACATGCTGTGGGGGGTTCTGTTTTCTGTTTATTATGTATGTATGTTTTTTTTTTTTATTTACTGTTGCCATCGTTGTGTTGCTTCTATATGCACTTTAGCGGCAGCCCTGTGAGGCTGTCTACTGTGAGGAGCTCTTATTCAATAACCCTGCGTAGTCGAACTAGAGAAGGGGTAGGTAACCTGGGGCCCTCCAGCTGTTGCAGAACTACAAGTCCCATCATGCCTCTGGGAGTAATTGTAACTGTCAGCCTTGCAATGCCTCATGGAAAATGTAGTTCCACAACAGCTGGAGGGCCATAGGTCACCTACACCTGAAATAGAGACTTTGTGTTCTGCTATATTTGGCCTCTTACACATGAAATATTTTTCTACTTGATTACGAGTGATACGCGCTGATACACTCAGGCATGTCGTTGTGCACTTTTTGTTTTCTACTATTTTGATTAGGGGTTGATTGATTATCGGTGCGGCCGATTATTAGCTCCTGATATTCACTTTTTTGAAGCCTCAATATCGGTCACAAACTTACCGATGTTACCAATATTGCTTCAAGGTGTTGTACCGGGGTGATGCCTGCAGCTGTACCATCCTGCAGAGCGGACGGTCGACTTTCTTGTAATAACAAACAATGCGGCTCAGCAGACGCTGCGCTGTTATTACAAGCGGCGGGAGGGGACATCCCCTCGGCATCTCCACCTGGGTCTTCCCACCGGGAGGCCTGAGCGACCAGCAGGTACGTCCGCCAGCTGGCCAAAGACCCAAACAAAACAAGTTAGCTTTGTTTGGATGTCAGGACTTGTAACCTGGAAGCGATGTCATGACATCACTTCCGGATTACTGGCATCCTAACGGCGCCAGTTCTAAAAAATAGAAAGTATTCTAAAACGCAGATCTCAATGTTTTGAAAACTTTCAAGTGCAGAGGGAGGGGTTTGGGGTCTTATAGACCCCAGATCCCTCCATAAAGAATACCCGTGCTGCCTATTACTATCACAAGGGATGTTTGCATCCTTTGTGACAACAACAACCGTGATTTAAAATAAAAGGGCCATGTAAAAAAAAAAAAGTTTAAATCTACAGCTTATCAGGACCTGATATTGGCCTGAAAAGCAGCTGAAAAATTGGTATTGTATTGGCCCTGAAAAACGATATCGCTTGACTTGATTGGATAACAGGCACCTCCAAGTGTCTTAACGTGGCATCAGATCCACAGTAGAGCACTTTTGTTTTCAGAACCCTGGAGTATTCAGTAACACTCAATATTGCCTAGATTTTTGGTCACTAGCTCTTTTTTGCCTTATTCACCATACTATTGCGTGACATGGCTGTCCACCACGGTCATGGGCCAGTAGAAAGGCATAAAGGCCAAGCCAGAGCCAGCAACTAGGAAGCCTATTTATGCACGACAAAGCATCCTGGGTTTGAGAGTTCCCAGGTAGCCCAAAAGAAGATTGGAGGCAGTGGAAATGGCACTTTGCAATTTGCTGTAAAAACTTGCTTTGTGATGTTACAGTAAGCCGCAAAAATAGTTTAGCAATCCATAATCTTGGGGGTTCTTTCATTGGGAATCACTCATGTTATATTAAGACCACAACCCATCCTGACATTTTAGTATAACTCGCCCTACTTTCCTAGTCTTGATTATACCAGGGAACTCTATGATTTGCTTTTAACCTGTTTTTATTGTAATGTGTAGTCCGGAGCCTGCAGTACTGCACACATCTGCCCAGCAGCTGCATGTAAGGCCACAATTTCTAAGTAACAGCCCACAGATGAGCTATAGCAAAAAATGTTAGGAGCATTGCCAATAACAACCGATCAGAATCCAGCTTCTCTAATTTCTATGTTTGTACCTCACTGTATGAGTTACCATTCCGGCTCCTATATTCTAGGACTAGCTTTCTAGAAACCATGGTAAAAGTTAATTTGTACCTAGTTAATTTGAGCTATTTTGTTTCTGTTCTTTATAGTTGGCACAGTAGGATTACAGCATGGCACTAGTTTGGGGAATGAAGGGCCAAGTGTTTGATGTAAAGCCAGTGGATTGTTAATGAGATGGGCACAGGACACTTCAGTAATAAAACAATGACTTCTCTATGATAACAGGACACTAGACTATTGTTACTGTATCCCGTATCACATGACTGTTACTGGGATCACCCTGGAGAGAAGCAGATCACTTCACAATATGCAGCGTGTGAGCCTAGAAGGGAAGTCTCTGCTGACTTGGCAATGTAATATGCACAACTCCCACTTGGATAAACAGAGTAATATTATTTTTAAATTCTTTCTTTTCCACATTAGAAAGGAGTGTTGCAGTAAATCGTTGCATGGTAACACATATGAACACTCTATCCCATAGTCCTGAACATAACATCAAGAAGAATTTACCATTTTACTTCAAAGGTAGCTGAAATCGGCAACAATGTTTGTAGATGGAAAAAATATTTTGGGTGGTTGGGACAATGGGAGATATGCTCAATGTATATCCAACTACTGAACCTGGTATACCACTACTATTATATTAGTTTATAAAAATAGAGAGGACAGGGTAGGAGTAGGTGAATAGGGGGAGTAATTGGTACTAGCTTTTGCGACCTTAATCTGATGACTGAAGCAGTTCTGTTCATAATTGCCATCCTGAGTACGTCCTGTGTAGGCACAGCAACCTTAAAGCGGAGTTCCAGCCTTTTTTTATGTTTATTAAAAGTCAGCATGACGTATCTCCTAAAGCAGTCCCACTCCTACTGAAGCCCCCACTCCCCCCCCCCCCCCCCCCAAAAAAAATTACATGCCAGATGTGGCATGTAAGGGGGCGAGGAGTGATTTTAAGCGAAAGTTCCAATTTTGGGTGGAACTCCGCTTTAATTTCATTTGCCCATTGACACACAGCGAGGCTCAGCACCGCCCCCGGCTCTCTTCTAACAAGCTGTGATTGAGAGAAGCAGGAGCCAATGGCTTTGGCGTCTGCCTCCAAATCCAGTGGGGGGCGAGAGCCACTGCTTTCGGGCACAGCTCTGGATTGAGCTTGAGCTCAGGTAAGTATAAGTGGAGGAGCTGGGGGGGGGGGAGAAGAAACTGCACACAGAAGTTTTTACCTTAATGCAGAGAATGCAAAGGGGTTGTAAACCCACATGTTTTTTTACCTTAATGCATCCTATGCATTGAGGTGAAAAAACTTCTGTCATTGACTGGCCCCCAGCCCCCAGTTTTACTCACCTGAGCCCCATATTTCCCACGCCGGTGATGCTCTCTTCCCCTCTGCCTGTTGTTTCGGGTTTTGATTGGATAGATTGATAGAAGCGCAGCCATTGGCTTCCGCTGCTGTCAATCAAATCCAATGACGTGGGCCGAGCCCGGCATTCTGCGTCTATGGACGTGGGAGTGTGCCCGCAAGGTACCCCCCTGGGAGAGTGCTTCTCCTATAGGGTTATACGATGCCGCCAGGGGACCCCAGAAGTCGAGGATCAGGGCCACTGTGTGCAAAACAAACTGCACAGTGGAGGTAAGTATGACATGTTTGTTATTTAGAAAAAAAAAAATCCTTACAATCACTTTAAGGCCCCTTTCAGACGGACGGCTGTTTTGCCGCAGTTAAAAGCACTACAAATGTTTTGTGAAATTCAAGGCTCCAGGCACTGCGATTAGCTGCATTTGCCCATTGCGATTACATGCGTTTACGTGCGTTTAATTGCGGCCGCTTTTAGCTGCGGTATTCATTTTCATAGCAACCCTTTTTATTTTTTTGGTTTTTGTTTGGGTCCCTTGAATTCTAAAATGCTGCTATCCGCAGTTGACAAAGAAGACTGCGATTACCTGCGGTTATGTGCATATAGCTGCGCTACATCGCACCTGGACCCATTCAATTCTATTTTTTCTATTCGCACCAAACCGCATGTAACGTAATCGCACGCAAACGCTGTGTGTGTATGGGGCCATAGGAAAACATTGTGTGCTTTTAGCTGCGGTAGAAAAATAGAAAATCCGCAGCTAAAAGCACAATTCTATCCGTCCGTCTGAAAGGGGCCTAAGGTTAACAACCTTCTACCTTTTCAAACACTTGAGGTCTGCATGTCATCAGTGCTATTCACTCCATCTGTAGCTCTAACACACTGCATTACTAGCAGATTGCTTTCCATGCAAAACACATTTTGTGCTTCATTATCCCTAGGTCTCTTTGATTATTTCTAATGTTTAATATTCATATTTATGGAAAACTGTGGAGGGATAAGTAACTTAACATTTCACCAACATTAAATTACCGACATGATTCCCTGAGAGAACCGCTCATTTACATACTGAACTTTAACTAGGCATTTCACTGAAAGGGCAACCCCTTCACTGAGCAGAGGCTGCTCACAGCAGTGATGGCACTGTCACAAGCATTGTCTGCCATTCATGGAGAATTGCAGAATGCCGGTGTCTGAGCATGTCTAAATCCCAGTCCCTTTAATTATTATGGAGAATATTTTTACAATACAGTTACAATACATTAAGGTGAGGAGGGCCCTGCCTGTGAAAAGGTTATCATCTAAAAGATACCAAAAAATTGTTAGGATTTATGTAACGGCATGTTCACACTATATGCAGTTATTGCATTTTTACTTGTGGAACTGCAAAGACACACAGAAAACAGTAGTATGCATATATGCGACCCCACTGGACTGGGCTTTTTTTTTCTGTGGGGCAGCATATATGCGTGTCTGTCTTTCTGCTGGGAGTATATCCATATATCATTTATCAACCAATTAGGCTAGATCGGGGGTGCCCACGGCACCCTCTGAAGTGGCCTGCCATCTCCTGCTCTGGGATGGCAGGTCAGCAAGCCCAGATTGTGGGTTCCTGACCCGCCGTCCCCTAGCATCAGTGTGAAGAACAGAGCCCGCGCTAGAGGATACGGAGCAGATGCTTCCTGTATAGTGCCGGCTACTGTCACAGGCAGAGTGATACCAAATGTACTTGGAAAGCATCGGCTTTGCTCTGTACAGCAGCCGGATGCTTACTCTAGGTAGAAGGGGGGGGGGGGGAGGTTTTGGGACTTTAAATGAGATGTGTTTTTAGCAGTATGCAATTTAAATATATATATGGAATAGAAATTTTTTTTCCATAATAGCCAGGCTCAAAGTTACCAACCAAAAAAAAGCACTAAACCAAATTAACATGTCTAGCTGTAGGCATTAAAAACAGAGGTTTAGTTGCATGTATTTGCAAATACCTGTGTGAGCTGCAGGCCGCGTCAAGGCACTCTGTGTACTGCAGTCCTAACTATGAATTTTAAAGTCTCCTAAATAGGAGCACAGGAGTGCTAATCAATAGATAGGGGGCAAGTGATCACCTAAACCCGCCCCTACCTATAGTTGGTCTAGCAAAAAATAGCACTGGAAAAACAAAAGAAATGCAAGAGTGGAACAAAACATGCCTACCAAACCAAAATACCACCAAACTAAAGGCGGACCACATCAACCTGTTAGTCAAAAAATGACAATGCATAATTAACTGTCGGTGGTAGATCTGTGGAGGCACTTTATTCCACTCCTCCTGAAATGCAACTCCATCCCTGGATAGTGTTAAAAGGGGGGATAGGGTTGGGACTTTACATGAGGCATATAGTAGAACTACCACAGGCCTCCATCCCTATATCATATGCCTCACGTAAAGTCCCAACCCTATCCCCCCTTTTTTTAACGGATGCTTCCTCTAGCGCCTCCTCTGTTCTTCACACTGATGATGGGTCAGGAGCCAGCCAGTAGTACCAGTCCCGGAGGACAGCTAGCAGTAGCCACCAGCCATACCCATCCTGATGGACAGCAGAAGCCAGCGATACCTGCAGGAATTCTGAGGAAGAAGTTGAGATTGACGTCAGTTGAGGTGCAGGTAAGCTGCAGTGCATCAGTGTGAAAGCAGCCTTGGGCCCCTTTCACACAATCGGTTCTATCGGGTCCACCTGTTCCTTTTTTTAGGCAGCCCATTTGGATCCTCTATAGAGAGACGAATGTAAGTGAACACACAAATGTTTCCGTTTACACCATCCTATCTCCTATCCAATCCACTTTAAAAAACATCAGGGGACCTGTCCCCTTCTGTCTGGGTGAGTCAGATTGGAGGGCCCATAGAGTAGAGCAGGCTGTGTCCGTGTCTGCTGTGCATATGCAGAGTGGACATGGTTCTGTCATCCACCCACTTTGCTCATTGTGGCCCACGGCAGGTTACCAAGTTGCTAAAGTTGCACTCTTCTTAAAAGGTTGGGCACCCCTAGGTTAGATCATCCAATTAGATTGTAAGTGTCCAGGAAAAAGATCGCCATTATTCACACAAGTAAAGATATACAGCGCCTTGAAAAAGTATTCATACCCCTTGAAATTTTTCACATTTTGTCATTTTACGACCAAAAATGTTAACTTATTTTATTAGGATTTTATGTGATAGACCAACAAAAAGTGGAAGAAAAATAACTGGTTTTCAACATTTTTTCCAAATAAATATGTGAAAAGTGTGTCACCACATCTTGTTTTATCCCACACTAGCGGTTGAAAAAGGATTAATACCGCTGGCAATGTGCCTCTGCAGAGGCGCATTGCCGGCGATATTACCGCGGTGTCCCATTGTTTTCAATGGGAAGGAGCGTGGAGGAGCGGTAAACACACCGCTCCAAAGATGCTGCTTGCAGGACTTTTGGAGCGGTCCCGCCAGTGCATCGCCTCAGTGTGAAAGCACTCGGGCTGTCACACTGAGACTGCAGGGCAGGAGTTTTTCAGGCGGTATGAAAACCGCCTGAAAAAACTCCCCAGTGTGAAAGGGGGTCTTAAGGTTATGGCTTTCCAAGTCTGACTGTCTGAGTCTCTGTATGTATTCACATCCCTGATCATTCCAAAGCAAAATTTTGCATCAACGTGAGCCATTGTAAAAACCCACCCAAGCAATATATAGCTTTACCAAAATGCAGGCAGAATAAGATTTTGGTTCATGCTTTAATTCTATCATGTGGAAGCATAGACACGCTTTAGATGCTTTCTGCATGATTTGATTTGCTCTTTAATTCCTGAAGTTATGACATTTAGAAAACCTTCTCTTGAGCCCAAAGGATTTGCTTTCAGATCAGTTTTTATCTTTTTCATCTGAGAAACGGCATTTGGCATCCATCGTGTCTTTCTGGGATATCAACAGATTTGAACAAAGTATGGTGAATAACATTTTGTGTTTAAACCCAGTGGCCTTGGGAGAATCTTTTTAGGTCTGTCCTAGGTCGATGAAAGCTTGAAGCTTAATACCTCCCAGGAACTGATGTAGGCAGTGTGATGCCAACGTACAAAGAAATTTTTACAACATTCAGTGGAATCTTTTATGAGGCCAACACGGGTATGGATTCCACTAGAGCTCTGAGGGTATCATGTGGTATCTGGTACCAAGCCATCAGTAGCAGATCCTTTAAGGCCCCCGTACACACGGTCGGTTTGGTCCGATGAGAATGAACCGAAGTTCATTTTCATCGGACCAAACCGACCGTGTGTATAGGCTATTGGTCTGGTTTCCTTCGGTCCAAAATTTCTAAACATGCTTCAAAACCGAACCGATGGACCGCTGCCCCATCGGACCAAACCAATGGTTAGTACAGAAAAGCATCGGTTCAAAAGCCGTGCATGCTTGGAAGCACTGAACTTCGTTTTATTCAGCACGTCGTGTATTTGACGTCACCGCGTACTGACCCGATCAGATTTTGGACTGATGGTGTGTACACATATCGGGCTGTACGGCCACTTCAGAGGTGAACCGATGAAAACGGTCCGACGGGCCAGTCTCATCGGTTTGGTCTGACCGTGTGTACGGGGCCTAAGTGTCCTGTAAGTTTCGAGGTGGGGCCTCAATGGATCGGACTTGTTTCCCCAGCGCATGCCGCAGATGCTCAGTTAGGTTGAAATCTGGAGCATTTGGTGGCTACGTCACAATCAGCAGAATTGTCAATATTAGGGTAAAATTGTATTTTATTGATGACAAGTATGCAAACAGAGCAAGTAAGAAACTAATTAAAAACATTACACACAATGGACATAATTGTATGGCGTAAACAGAATATTGACACCATATAGACAGCAGTGAGCCCCTGTGCATCAATGCGTTTCGCTATGCCCATACCACCCCGCCTTTACCCTCTTCACCCCTTATTATACTAAATGAGATTGTCACAAATATTTGGAAAATCATGATACTTTACCAACATGGTGATGTTTGATGTTCAGCGGGGAGTTTTCCATCTGTGGATATTTTTATGCTGATAAGATAGTAGGACCTGTTTCATCCAACAACCCCTAAATGTGTCCTGATGAAGCAAAACCGTGAAGAGCGTTGACGCACAGGGGCTCACTGCTATCTATATGGTGACAATATTCTGTTCATGCCATACAATTATGTCCATTGTGTGTCGCCTGTTTTATTTAATTTATTTATTTTTCTTTAGTGCTCTGTGTGCATAATTAATTGTTAGCCATAAAAAATTTTTTTACCTTAATATCGTCCATTCTACTCTTAGTCTGACCTAGGGCTGTTTTTGCCCTCTTTTTTATTAATATTTATCTCTCTAATATGGATGTGGCTGTAGGAGTGTTTTTCTATTTTGAATATATAGATATATTAAACTGAGATCTATATAGAGAGAGGACACTGAAGCACTAGCACTTTTTATTCCGGATATGTGGATTCACCTTCATAATACATCTTATATGTCTAAGGGCAATTTGTTGCGTTGCATCAGTATTTTGTCATTGATTTATGATTTACTTTTCATTTGTATTTTCTTTCACTGGGTAGTATTATCACTATATATGATATGAAGTATGTGCATTGAGGAATATTTTAGCCACGCTGATCACGCATGTTCGTATTGTAATAAAATTTTGACAGTAATATATGATCCACTTTTTATTTGTATTATCACTATATTCAAGGATAATGAGGATTATCCCAGTGATGTTGATTTTATTTTAATTTGGTATTGTGTTTAAATGCACATTATTAAAGGCAAGGGTACAACAACATATACTTTCATTTACTGGTACCACATCCCTTTATATATGACGCTGAAAAAGAAATCCCTAACAAAAAGAAGACTAATGGGACTTTGAAGGTACCACATACAAGTTAAAATATTTTATTAGTACAACACATTCAAAGTTTTACCAGACACATCCTTAAAGTGGCGTTCCACCCATTTTTTTATGTTTGTCTGTGCTGCATGCTCTAATCTCATAGTGTTCAGAATGGACAATTTTTATTTAATTTGTTGCTTGTAAATACCTTTATTTTGTAGTCCTTCATTACTTCCTCCTCCTTATTTGCCTAGGCTATTTGCAAGGGTTTCTGGGATAGGCATCATGTTTCCCAGTAGTCCTTGCAAACCTGACTGAAACCTATTACATTGCTTGTGCACTGAGCATGTGCGAGATATGCAAAGCTGAAATCCAGGAAGTCATACAGTCTGGCTTCATGATGCCCACACTTAAGATGGCCACGGTCTATTTCTAGATTATAAACTATTTAAATGCTGTAACAACCTAACAAAACAGACCTTAGTTTACAGACTAACTTTACTAGAATACATTAAGCTTGTGTATTACAGGGGTATTTATATTTAAAAAGTGAAATTGTGGGTGGAACTCCCCTTTAACACATACAGTAGGTGTTGATTATAAAAGAACTGCAGTTACATGTATTGCCAGTTAACGATGAAGATGGGGTATTCCGTACAAAAGCCTCCTACTCGTTTCGCAGGGACAAAGCCTACTTCCTCAGGGAAAACTGGCAGAACGTTCTAGAGCTTACAAACACAGTAAAGATAAACACCATACATGCACCACTCTAAATGAACAGGCTGAATCAATATCCGAATACATATAAATTGTATACTACCTGTCCAAATTTTTGAGAGTACATGCAGCCTGAACCCTCAAAGTGGAACGTCTAGCACTTCAAATATCAGTTATGCAAGCAATAATAGACTCATTAAAGAGCATGTCCTCTCGTGTATGCATGCGAGAGGCTGTATGGGTTGGTACAGGTTGTGTATTTGCCAGGGAGAGGATCTGCAGCCGCAGTTCAGAGATTTGTGTCTTCTCACAAGCTGCACTCGGCCATGCCCTCCCAAAAGTGTTGAGTCTTAACCCTTCCTTGCTCTTATGGGGAAAAAAACTTCCGTTCAAACCTTTTTAATGTTGTTGTAATTTATAGTAAGATGTGGTAATTGACAAAGTTTGAGCTCTGATTTTGGATAAACAAACTGAAACCTGGAGCTGTTTTATTAATATTTTAGAAATATTTTACCAATCCTCCTCTGCATTCTGCACATTAGAGCCTTCACTACCATTATTTATTCACATGGGTTTGATGACGACTCTGACTTTTGCTTTCCTTTTCTTGCAGGTCAAAGAAACCGCGAGAAGACTGGAGAGAGCAATTGCTGTGTAATTCTGTAAATGACGTGTCTGCGACGTGTGTTGTAATATAGTCTTTGTCTTTCATGCTGCTGGAATAGAGGAGACCCATTGCTTCAGAGAACCTTAGAACAACACCCTGTCATCCTGTCTAAAGGACTGATCACATAAACTCTCATAAAACTCTTCATCAGAAGGGGCTAAGGATGTTCTCATACCAGAACTTTCTTTTTTGGTTTTCCTATTTCCCTTCCCCTTCCACCCACAAAATAACTTTGTAGTATGTCTAGTATCTCCATATTTGAATCCACTCAGTCTCCAGGGGAAAAAAGTCGGTCTATTCTCTTCTACAACAATGATCATAATCTTGCTGCAGCATAACAATACAAACCAGAATCAATGATTTCAGGCTGCCCATACGCAGATTGCACTTGAGCCAGTCTTCAGCATCTGATAGCTGTAGCCATATTAATACAACAACCTACAGGACGAGTAACACTGGAAATCAAGGCTGTCAAATCAGACTGAAATCTAAGTATTATTGGGAAGACTTCTACCTAACATATTTACTGCCCTTAGCGGCTCATGGTAGTATCAAGAGAGCGATAATATGGTTTCTTTTCAAGGAACAAAGTTTAAATGTGCCTGTAAACTGAAAGCACTCTGCAGGGGGCGCCGGAGTAATGTCTAACGTACTATCCTGTGCACTCTCTCTCTCGAGCATTTTTTTGCATGCGCACTTGTACCATGCCTACGAGAGGAGTGCTTTTCCTAGCCTTAATATGGGAGGGTCAAGTATCCTGTAGTCCATAAGCCTTTATTAATGTGCAGAGATATTAGCAGATGTCATTTATTAATCAACTTTGTGTTTTAATATCCAACCGTGATGTTTTCAGTGACAAAAAAATGACTCATCCGTAATCTAGTGTTCAATTTCATGCTAAGATATTAAGAAGACAGTTTGCTACCATAGTAACAGAACTTTGTTTTTATTCCTTTACGTAACTGGCATTCGTACTAGTGCTTGCAAGGGTATTAAAATTTTGACAGGACGAAAAAATATAATTTATCCATTTCATTCACATAATTTAAAGATATACTATATTGAATTTGCACAGCACTAAAGCATGGAGCTACGTTTCATTTTAAACTGTAAAAAAAATAAAAATAATAATAAATATATAAACGTTTTTATATTGTTTCCACTAGGGAGAAAAGTCTTCCTGGTTGAAATTACAAATATGTGTAGAATATATTTAATAAAAAAATATATAAAATGCATTATTATAGAATCTAACAATAGATCGGCATAGTGTAATAGATCAATATACCTATAAACGCTTTTGCCTATGGAACATGTAAAGTCACAGGTTGACCAAGCGTTCTGAATACAGTACTGGATGAAGGTGTCAAAAAGTTAATCATGTTCCATGTATTTTTTTTCTTTTCCCGACAGTCTGCATCTTTTTATCGTAATCAATTTTTTTATTTTTTTGGTCATTATGATAGCTTTGACAAAATGCTTTGTATGCATTCGGTCGTATTGTTCATACTGATCTGACCTTAAATTTGTAAAGAGCAGTTTAAAAAAAGAAAACGTGAAGATAACAATTTGTAAATAGCACTAAGGAAAATTTCTTTCTTCAAACTGTACTGATATAGATTCTTCTGTAACTAAATAAAATAATATTGTAGTGCATTTTTGTTGGTTGTCTGGTGGTTCTAATTGGGACTGTATTTGCTTTGATTATTTTTTTATATATATATAAAACTGGAAAAAAAATCAGTTGAAAATTTAAATCAATGCAATTTTTTTCTTTTTTGTTTCTGCAAATTAATCCCGCTGATTACTTTTGTAATCCCATTGATAGTGAATTGTTATGAGATTTTTCCTGTATAGCTACAGTATATAATAAAATAAATTGTCACAATCTTGTGACGTCTGTGTCTGAGCTTTGGTCAACAAATAGAAATTCTACTTTCAGCAAGAGTTTGAAGTATGTGAAAAAGAGTTTGTGCCAAATGAATGTGCGCTGTCAGTTCTCAGGTTTTCTGCTAAAGCTTTTGCATTGGGCTTCATGTACATATAGCCTACTTTGGCCGCGGGAAAATACAAAACACTGCAAAATTACGCCACAATTTGCAGCCGGTGGTCAAAACATTCCCATCTTGAATGCAATTTTTCTGCGTTAAGGTGAGGGAGGTTGAAGCGCCTCTAACTGCAGCATCCTCTGACCTCCTGCCAAAAGCCTATGTATACATGGACATATAGGCTTTTATGGAGTTGAGTTGAGGAGTGGTGGCAAAAAAACACCAAAAGCTCCTAAACTCAAGTTTTGGAGCTGTAGTCTACATGAAGCCTTAGGGAGGATTTAAATACAGGAATTTGACTATTGCTGCCTAGGTACAGGATTTTGTAGATGCCGTCCTAATTCTGGCTACTTTTAAATCAATGATCGGGAAAGGATACATTATATGTGCGCTTGGGTACAAAAACTATAAAGCAACTAGCACAATTTGTGGGCAACAAATAACAACATTTATAATAAAGGTGCAGCACTTTCAGTAACATCAAACGTAAACACATATAAAGATAACAAAAGTCCTCCAAGTGAATCCTTGGAAAAGTATCCTATAAAGCCCAGTTGAAAACACCTTGAGTGTGCTCGAAGATAATAAAACTGTACCAAAAAGACAATTCCTCCAACAAACACACACTTCTTCTTACCACCAGATGTTGACCACCAAAGTAAAAGCGGTCAAAAAGCACCCAAACAGCATATTGGTGTGGCTGATCTCCATGACCCAAAGGCCCCTTCCTCACGGGGCTGATCCGCTTGCAGCGGTCTGCCAGCTCAGCGGGAGATCTCTCCGTTGATCTCCACTGAGCTGGCGGATGACCGGTCCCTCTCTGCTCACTGAGCGGGGAGGGGCTCGTCGAGCGGTGCTGTCTCCTATGGAGAGATCGGACGAAAGCGGACAGCATGCCTGTTTTCATCAGATCTCATGCGATCCGCTATGAATGGATGGTGACGTATCGCCATCCATCTGATTTGATCAGATGTCAGCGGACAAGTCAACGCTGACATCCAACGGTCCATAGAGAAGCATCGAGCAGCTGTTCAGGTCCACCGAAAACTGAATGGTCCGGCAGTGTGAAAGGGGCCATATGCTCCAAAGCTTGCATTTGACATGCACACTTCCAGGTTAATAGATCGTTCCTCCGGGACAAATAATTACTCAGAGGACATACAGATCAAAAAAGGAAAAATAGTTGCTTCATAGTGCAGTAAAAGATGGGCTTTCCCATTTATGTAAAACCATACACTCAGTGCCTTGCAAAAGTATTCATCACCTTGGCTTTTTACCTGAATTATATGTGATGGAGCAGAACACAATATTCTAAGTTGGTGAAGTAAAAGTAGAAAAATATATACATGCAGCTATTTTTCAGAAATAAAAAACTGATAATTGGCATGTGCGTATTAATTCACTCCCTTTTTGTTATGAAGCACATAAAAATCTCTGGTGCAACCAATTACATTCAGGAGTCACACAATGAAATGATGTCCACCTGTGTGCAATCTAAGTGTCACATGATCTGTCATTACATATACAGTGCCTTGCGAAAGTTGAACTTTGCAACCTTTTGCCACATTTCAGGCTTCAAACATAAAGATATAAAACTGTAATTTTTTTTTTTTTGAACAATCAACAAGTGGGACACAATCATGAAGTGGAACGAAATTTATCGGATATTTCAAACTTTTTTAACAAATAAAAAACTGAAAAATTGGGCGTGCAAAATTATTCAGCCCCTTTACTTTCAGTGCAGCAAAACTCTCTCCAGAAGTTCAGTGAGGATTTCTGAATGATCCAATGTTGACCTAAATGACTAATGATGATAAATAGAATCCACCTGTGTGTAATCAAGTCTCCGTATAAATGCACCTGCACTGTGATAGTCTCAGAGGTCCGTTTAAAGCGCAGAGAGCATCATGAAGAACAAGGAACACACCAGGCAGGTCCCAGATACTGTTGTGGAGAAGTTTTAATGCCGTATTTGGATACAAAAAGATTTCCCAAGCCTTAAACATCCCAAGGAGCACTGTTTAAGTGATAATATTGAAATGGAAGGAGTATCAGACCACTGCAAATCTACGAAGACCTGGCCGTCCCTCTAAACTTTCAGCTCATACAAGGAGAAGACTGATCAGAGATGCAGCCAAGAGGCCCATGATCACTCTGGATGAACTGCAGAGATCTACAGCTGAGGTGGGAGACTCTGTCCATAGGACAACAATCAGTCGTATACTGCACAAATCTGGCCTTTATGGAAGAGTGGCAAGAAGAAAGCCATTTCTTAAAGATATCCATAAAAAGTGTTTAAAGTTTGCCACAAGCCACCTGGGAGACACACCAAACATGTGGAAGAAGGTGCTCTGGTCAGATGAAACCAAAATCAAACTTTTTGGCAACAATGCAAAACGTTATGTTTGGCGTAAAAGCAACACAGCTCATCACCCTAAACACACCATCCCCACTGTCAAACATGGTGGTGGCAGCATCATGGTTTGGGCCTGCTTTTCTTCAGCAGGGACAGGGAAGATGGTTAAAATTGATGGGAAGATGGATGGAGCCAAATACAGGACCATTCTGGAAGAAAACCTGATGGAGTCTGCAAAAGACCTGAGACTGGGACGGAGATTTGTCTTCCAACAAGACAATGATCCAAAACATAAAGCAAAATCTACAATGGAATGGTTCACAAATAAACATATCCAGGTGTTAGAATGGCCAAGTCAAAGTCCAGACCTGAATCCAATCGAGAATCTGTGGAAAGAACTGAAAACTGCTGTTCACAAATGCTCTCCATCCAACCTCACTGAGCTCGAGCGGTTTTGCAAGGAGGAATGGGCAAAAAT
The DNA here is from genome assembly GCF_905171775.1 of Rana temporaria. Taxonomy (NCBI): domain Eukaryota; kingdom Metazoa; phylum Chordata; class Amphibia; order Anura; family Ranidae; genus Rana; species Rana temporaria. The sequence goes on from NC_053490.1 coordinate 83,680,301, forward strand.
TTCAGTCTCTCGATGTGCAAAACTGATAGAGACATACCCCAAGCGACTTACAGCTGTAATCGGTGGCGCTACGAAGTATTAACTTAAGGGGGCAGAATAATTTTGCATGCCCAATTTTTCAGTTTTTTATTTGTTAAAAAAGTTTGAAATATCCAATGACTGTGTCCCACTTGTTGATTCTTCAAAAAAAAAAACAGTTTTGTTTGAAGCCTGAAATGTGGCAAAGGTCGCAAAGTTCAAGGGGGCCGAATACATTCGCAAGGCACTGTACACATCTTTTTGAAAGGCCCCAGTAGCTGCACCACCTAAGCAAGAGGCACCACTAACCAAAAACTGCCATGAAGACCAAGGAACTCTCCAAACAAGTAAGGTACAATTCAGGGTTGGGTTAAAAAATTTGAATATTGTGAAAAAGTTAAATATTGTAGACTCGTGGTGTCACACACTAATAAGTGAATTAACTCAAAACACCTGTAAAGGGATTTCTGAGCCTTTAAATGGTCTCTCAGTAGGTTACACAATCATGGGAAAGACTGCTGACTGGAGAGTTGTGCAGAAAACAGTCATCGACACCATCCACAAGGAGGGTAAGGTCATTGCTAAAGAAGCTAGTTGTTCACAGAGTGCCGTATTCAAGCATATTAATGGAACATTTAGTGGAAAGCAAAAGTTGGATAACCGCAGCCTTGAGAGGATTGTGAAGCAAAGGCTATTCAAGAATGTTGGGGAGATGCACCAGGAGAAGACTACGGCTGGTGTCAGGCCCCGTACACACGACAGAGTTTCTCGGCAGAATTCACAGAGAAACTCGGTCAAAACCCGGATTCTGCCGAGAAACTCTGTCGTCTGTACACTTTTGGCTCGATGGAGCCGCCGAGGAACTCGTCGAGAAAATAGAGAACATGTTCTCTATTTTCTCGTTGTTCTATGGGAGAAGGCGGCCCGCCGAGCTCCTCGGCGGCTTCATCCCAGAACTCGACGAGGAACTCGACGTGTTTGGCACGTCGAGTTCCTCGGCCGTGTGTACGGGGCCTGAATGTTTCAAGAGCCATCACACACATGTATCCAGGGCGTGGGCTACGACTCACATTCCTTGTGTCAAGCCACTCCTGAACCAAAGACAATGCTGGAAGCGTCTTATCTGGACTAAGGAGAAAAAGGGCTGCACTATTGTTCAGTGGTCCAAAGTCCTCTTTTCAGATGAAAGTCAATTTTGCATTTCATTTGGAATTCAAGATCCCAGAAACTGGAGGAAGAGTGGAGAGACCGAGACTCCAAGTTCCATGAGGTCCAGTGTGAAGTTTCCACAGTCAGTGATGATTTGGGGAGTCATGTCCTCTGCTGGCGTTGGTCCACTGTGTTTTATCAAGTCCAAAATCAGCACAGCCTTCTACTAGGAAATTCTAGAGCACTTCATGCTTCCCTCTGCTGACCAGCTTTATGGAGATGCTGATTTCATTTTCCAGCAGAATTGGCACCTGCCCACACTGCCAAAAGTACCAATACCTGGTTTAACCACTTCCATACCAAGCACTTACGCACCTTCCTGCCCAAGTCAATTTTCAGCGTTCAGCGCTGTCGTAATTTGAATGACAATTGCGTGGCCATGCTACTCTGTACCCAAACTAATTTTATTATCATTTTGTTCCCACAAATAGAGCTTTCTTTTGGTGGTATTTGATCACCTCTGCGTTTTTTATTAAAAATAAAAAAATAAAAAAAAGGCTTTCTTTGTTTCTGTTATTTTTTTTTTTTTGTAAATAAGTACATTTTCTACTTCAATGACAGGCACTGTGATGGCGGCTACACTGACGGGCACTGATAAGGCAGCACCGATGAGGTGGCACTGATGACGAACACTGATAGGCGGCACTAATGGGCACTGAAAGGCGGCACTGATGGGCACCAATAGGCAGCACTGATGGGTACTTATGGTGGCACTGATAGGTGGCATGGATGGGAACTGATGGTCACTGGATGGCACTGATGGGTGGCATTGCTGGGCAGCATTGATTTGCGGTCTTTCACAATGGTGCCAATCAGTGCCCATTTGTTGGCACATATTTGGCATCATTTGCATATGTGGATGGCCATGTGGGATGTACCTGGCCATCCACATGCTTGGGACTTCCTTGGTGGTCCTGGCGCCTTCCCTGGTAGTCCAGTGTGGGCATCCATGGGGGCGCTGCGCTGATAAACAATCAGCGCAAACCCCCCCCCCCCCCCCCTGTCAGGAGAGCCGCCGATTGGCTCTCCTCTACTCGCGTCAGTGAGGAAGAGCCGATCAACAGCTCTTCCTGTTTACATGGCTGATCACGTGGTAAAGAGTCTTCGCTGGAGGCTCTTTTCCGAGATCGGAGATGTAGTGTGTCAGACTGACACCCTGCATCACCGATCGCCGTGCTGCGTGCCCCCATGTTATCCTGCAGGACGTCAATAGACGTCCAGTCAGGATTACAGAACCACTTCCCGGACGTCAATTGTCTATTGACCGGGCGGGAAGTGGTTAATGATCATGGCATCACTGTGCTTGATTGGCTGGAAAACTTGCCTGACCTAAACCCCATAGAGAATCTGTGGTGTATTGTTAAGAGGGAGATGAGAGACACCAGACCCAACAATGCAGATGAGCTGAAAGCCGCTATCAAAGCAACCTGAGCATCCATAACACCTTAGCAGTGCCACAGGCTGTTTGCCTCCATGCCATGCCGCATTGAGGCAGTAATTCATGCAAAAGGAGCCCCGACCAAGTATTGAGTGTATACTATACTGTACATGGACATACTTATCAATAATATTGCAATAGTGTATAAAAGGCCTACTGTACACTGCTTAGCGCCACTTAGATATAAATACCTATGCAAAACTTGGAGTAAAAATTATCGATCTAAGTCTTAAATTATCTGCTAATTGAATAACAGATAACCTAAACGGAAGCAGCTGTTAACAAGAAAAGCATATATAAACAAGCACTCTAACGCTTATTGAAAAAGGTAAGTCCATTCAACAAAATAGAGCACAAACAGTGCTACTCTATAGTTGGTGTTGTCGCTCCCACCAAACAGTCCAAAAATAGATGTAGAACAGCAGATGAGAAATGTCCCAGAAGGAGTGTTGAAAAGGGAGAATATAGCAGCATGCACCTTCCACCAAAATCCTCTCAATTCACCACTTGTGAACACTCGCCCCCGTCTGGGTTCAAACTCACCACAATGAGATAAATGATACGCCTTTCAGTGAATCAAACTTCATTGACCATGGATCTCTGCAGATAACATCTATCATGGAGCCAGTTGCAATAAGGAACCTCAGGTAAGACAAGTAAAAACAGAAGAAGCCACCATAGCGTAATCCAGTCTTTAATTAGCATAAACCCTCAAGTCCCATTACATTAGGCTCCCCTATATATTAAACGTACATTCAATCAAACAAACATGAACATTTGGAAAGTCACCAGATCCATATACGATCAGGGTCTGTATTTCCTCCTCGCACTGCCGACAGGATATCGGGCAGAACTGAAGCTACCTAGTCCCGCTTCAGTGGAGCGCAGGGATCTTTCCAGCGTGTCGTGTAGCAAGCACCCTGACTAGTTTCGCCAATGAATGGCTTCTACGGAGGGTGTGGCTATACGACTAATTTGGCTCAATATATTAAGTCCCTCAACTCCGCAGCAACCAATCACAGATCACCAGGCGTGGCAATGGGTGCACGTCACGCCATGGTAATATGTGTCCAGGATGGTTCTTACTACGGGCGGGGAGAGGGATCAAACGTATATACCTGCACAAGTTATATACATACAAATCTGGGTATTAAATGTTCAACGTTAGTAGCGCATATAGTACACAATAGCACATACTTAGTTTAAATTCAGCCAGCTTGTTCAAAAAAGCAAACTTATAAAGAGCAAATAAATACAAATAATGCTTATAAGCTGGATATCATAACAGCAGCATTCGTCATACCATATCTGGCAATGACAAATGTTCAATCTTAAAATTCGTCATAGAAAGAGTTATCAGAAAATTGTAAAATTATAATATAATTTAAACAAATATATCTAATAAAAACATAAATGAAGACGTGAATCCAATATGTATATAAATATAAAAGATAATAATACTTATCAATAAGCCTACATTTCTGGATTAACAATCCTTTTTTTTATTGGTTTTATGTAATATTCAAATTTTCTGAGATACTGAATTTTCGGTTTTCACTGGTTGTAATCATCAAAATTCAAAGAAAGAAATGTTTGAAATATATCCCTCTATGTGTAATGAACCTATATAATATACAAGTTTTACTTTTTGAATTGAATTACTTAAATAAATAAACTTTTTGATGATATTCAAAGTTTTCGAGATGCACCTGTATATGAGATTGTTAACCAGTCAAAGGATTTGTATTTTTCTCTCTCCCAGTACTGAGAATAACACAGCTCTGCACAGCCTTGTCTTATAGAAGAGGAAACCGGACCTTTCTCTAGTGCAGTTAAGACAGTGCCTTGCGAAAGTTTTCGGCCCCCTTGAACTTTGCAAACTTGTGCCACAGTTCAGGCTTCAAACATAAAGATATAAAACTGTAATTTTTTTTGAAGAATCAACAAGTGGGACACAATCACGAAGTGGAACGAAATTTATTGGATATTTCAAACTTTTTTAACAAATACAAAACTGAAAAATTGGGCGTGCAAAATTATTCAGCCCCCTTAAGTTAATACTTTGTAGCGCCACCTTTTGCTGCGATTACAGCGGTAAGTCACTTGGGGTATGTCTCTATCAGTTTTGCACATCGAGAGACTGAAATTTTTGCCCATTCCTCCTTGCAAAACAGCTCAAGCTCAGTGAGGTTGGATGGAGAGCGTTTGTGAACAGCAGTTTTCAGTTCTTTATACAGATTCTCGATTGGATTCAGGTCTGGACTTTGACTTGGCCATTCTAACACCTGGATATGTTTATTTGTGAACCATTCCATTGTAGATTTTGCTTTATGTTTTGGATCATTGTCTTGTTGGAAGACAAATCTCTGTCCCAGTCTCAGGTCTTTTGCAGACTACATCAGGTTTTCTTCCAGAATGGTCCTGTATTTGGCTCCATCCATCTTCCCATCAATTTTAACCATCTTCCTTGTCCCTGCTGAAGAAAATCAGGCCCAAACCATGATGCTGCCACCACCATGTTTGACAGTGGGGATGGTGTGTTCAGGGTGATGAGCTGTGTTGCTTTTACGCCAAACATATCGTTTTGCATTGTTGCCAAAAAGTTTGATTTTGGTTTCATCTGACCAGAGTACCTTCTTCCACATGTTTGGTGTGTCTCCCAGGTGGCTTGTGGCAAACTTTAAACAACACTTTTTATGGATATCTTTAAGAAATGGCTTTCTTCTTGCCACTCTTCCATAAAGGCCAGATTTGTGCAGTATACGACCGATTGTTGTCCTATGGACAGTCTCCCACCTCAGCTGTAGATCTCTGCAGTTCATCCAGAGTGATCATGGGCCTCCTGGCTGCATCTCTGATCAGTCTTCTCCTTGTATGAGCTGAAAGTTTAGAGGGACGGCCAGGTCTTTGTAGATTTGCAGTGGTCTGATACTCCTTCCATTTCAATATTATCGCTTGCACAGTGCTCCTTGGGATGTTTAAAGCTTGGGAAATCTTTTTGTATCCAAATCCGGCATTAAAACTTCTCCACAACAGTATCTCGGACCTGCCTGGTGTGTTCCTTGTTCTTCATGATGCTCTCTGCGCTTTAAACGGACCTCTGAGACTATCACAGTGCAGGTGCATTTATACGGAGACTTGATTACACACAGGTGGATTCTATTTATCATCATTAGTCATTGGATTCTATTTATCATCATTAGTCATTTAGGTCAACATTGGACCATTCAGAGATCCTCACTGAACTTCTGGAGAGAGTTTGCTGCACTGAAAGTAAAGGGGCTGAATAATTTTGCACGCCCAATTTTTCAGTTTTTTATTTGTTAAAAAAGTTTGAAATATCCAATAAATTTCGTTCCACTTCATGATTGTGTCCCACTTGTTGATTCTTCAAAAACAATTACAGTTTTATATCTTTATGTTTGAAGCCTGAAATGTGGCAAAAGGTTGCAAAGTTCAAGGGGGCCGAATACTTTCGCAAGGCACTGTATACTTATATATATATATATATATATATATATATATATATATATATATATACACACACAGTATATCATGAAAATGAGTGCACTGCTCACACTTTTGTAAATATTTTATTATATCTTTTCATGTGACAACACTGAAGAAAATACACTTTGCTACAATGTAAAGTAGTGAGTGTACAGCTTGTATAACAGTGTAAAATTTCTGTCCCTTCAAAATAACTCAACACACAGCCATTAATGTCTAAACCGCTGGCAACAAAAGTGAGTACACCCCTAAGAAAAAATGTCCAAAGTGTCTATTTTGTGTGGAGACCATTATTTTCCAGCACTGCCTTGACCCTCTTGGGTATGGAGTTCACCAGAGCTCCACAGATTGTCACTGGAGTCATCTTCCACTCATCCATGACAACATCACGGAGCTGGTGGATGTTAGAGACCTTTCTCTCCTCCACCTTTCGTTTGAAGATGCCCCACAGATGCTCAATAGGGTTTAGGTCTGCAGACATGCTTGGACAGTCCATCACCTTTACCTTCAGCTTCTTTAGCAAGGCAGCGGTCATCTTAGATGTGTGTTTGGGGTCGTTATGTTGGAATACTGCCCTGCGGCCCAGTCTCTGAAGGGAGGGGATCATGATCTGCTTCAGTATGTCACAGTACATGTTGGCATTCATGGTTTCCTCAATGAACTGTAGCTCCCCAGTGCCGGTAACAACAGACCATGACACTCCCACCACCATGCTTGACTGTATGCAAGACACATTTGTCTTTGTACTCCTCACCTGGTTGCTGCCACACACGCTTGACAGCATCTGAACCAAATAAGTTTATCTTGGTCTCATCAGACCACAGGACATGGTTCCAGTAATCCACGTCCTTAGTCTGCTTGTCTTCAGCAAACTGTTTGCGGCTTTCTTGTGCATCATCTTTAGAAGAGGCTTCCTTCTGGGACAACAGCCATGCAGACCAGTTTGATGCAGTGTGCGGTGTATGGTCTGAGCACTGACAGGCTCACCCCCCTACCCCTTCAAACTCTGAATCAATGCTTGGAGCACTTATACGTCTATTTCCCAAAGACAACCTCTATATATTACACGTGCACTCAACTTCTTTGGTCGACCATGGCGAAGCCTGTTCTGAATGGAACCTGTCCTGTTAAACCACTGTATGGCCACAGTGCTGCAGCTCAGTTTCAGGGTCTTGGCCATCTTCTTATAGCCTAGGCCATCTTTATGTGGAGCAGCAATTCTTTTTTTTTTAGATCCTCAGAGAGTTTTGCACAAGGTGCCATGTTGAAATTTCAGTGACCAGTATGAGAGAGTAAAGCCTTGTATATACAATGGGCCTTTTCAACGGACAATTGTCGTATTTTCTAACAACAAGTGTGGGATAGCATGCTTTAAAATTTTCTGACAACAAATGTGTGGTGTCAGATTATCCGATCATGTGTACACAAGTCCGTCGAAACAAAAATCCAAAGTACAAACACGCATGCTCAGAAACAATGCTAACCATAAAACAACATTAGCAGAAGTTGCCCAAAGGGTGGTGCTAAAGAGCTGAAAAAACACGTAGTTTCGTGTTTGTTGGCCAACAATTATTTGCCTTTTGTATGCAATACAAGTTCCTGACCAGCACCCTTCAGACAAAATTCGGAGGCTTTGTCAGTGGAAAATCCGATTGCGTGTACGAGGCTTAAGAGCGATAACACCAAATTTACACCTGAGACCTTGTAACACTAACGAGTCACATGACACTGGCTAATTGGACCCAATTTGGACATTTTCACTTAGAGCTTTACTCACTTTTGTTCCCAGAGGCTTAGACATTAATGGCTGTGTGTTGAGTTATTTTGAGGGGAAAGAAAATTTACACTGTTATACAAGCTGTACACTCACTACTTTACATTGTAGCAAAGTGTAATTTCTTCAGTGTTGTCACATGAAAAGGTATAATAAAATATTTACAAAAATGTGACGGGTGTACTTACTTTTGTGAGATACTGTGTGTGTGTGTATATGTGTGTATGTGTGTGTGTGTGTGTGTATATATATATATATATATATATATATATATATATATATATATAATGTGTGTGTGTGTGTGTATATATATATATATATATATATATATATATATATATATATATATATATATATATATATATATATATATATATATATATGTGTGTGTGTGTGTGTATATATATATATATATATATATATATATATATATATATATATATACATATTACAATTGTAAGTGTTAAAAACCGTATTTCCACTAGATGGCACACTAGCCATGTGTTTTGAACACCACTTAATGAGAGTAGAGAATTTATTTATACAGCTTTGACAATAAATGTATTGTACAATTATTATCATTCCAATTAATGTAGTTTTGACGCCCAACTCCACTTAAATCTTTTTTCTAAGTTCTGGATGGGGGGTTAGAACCTCTTTGGTGTTTAATTGCAGTCTCCATTGAGGCAATTTCTCCACACTCCCTGCTTTGTCGAACGCACAAGACCTGGAAAAATAGGGACACGTACAGCAATAAAAACCCTTACAAGTAGAGATATATTTAGGTCCATCAGGTTGAAAAGGCAGAAAGAATAAACCAGGGAGTTTACTTTTTACATAAGCCCAGCCCCATATTGATATATTTACCCGATATACAGTAATAAGTATCAAGAAAACAAAAAGTCATTATAGGGAACTCAGAACTCCACTACAGAGGGGTACACCTCAATGACAAAACGCAGGCAGATCCGTCTTAATCATAGATGTTTAGTGCCCATAGTGGTGTACTGCCAACATATTTCAGGACAAATATACAGTATATATATTTTATTTATATATATATATATATATATATAATTTACTAACACACTATATACAGTATCTGACAAAAGTGAGTACACCCCTCACAATTTTGTAAATATTTTATTCTATCTTTTCATGTGACAACACTGAATAAATGACACTTTTCTACAATGTAAAGTAGTGAGTGTACAGCTTGTACAGGGAGTGCAGAATTATTAGGCAAATTAGTATTTTGACCACATCATCATCTTTATGCATGTTGTCTTACTCCAAGCTGTATAGGCTCGAAAGCCTACTACCAATTAAGCATATTAGGTGATGTGCATCTCTGTAATGAGAAGGGGTGTGGTCTAATGACATCAACACCCTATATCAGGTGTGCATAATTATTAGTCAACTTCCTTTCCTTTGGCAAAATGGGTCAAAAGAAGGACTTGACAGGCTCAGAAAAGTAAAAAATAGTGAGATATCTTGCAGAGGGATGCAGCACTCTTAAAATTGCAAAGCTTCTGAAGCGTGATCATCGAACAATCAAGCGTTTCATTCAAAATAGTCAACAGGGTCGCAAGAAGCGTGTGGAAAAACCAAGGCGCAAAATAACTGCCCATGAACTGAGAAAAGTCAAGCGTGCAGCTGCCAAGATGCCACTTGCCACCAGTTTGGCCATATTTCAGAGCTGCAACATCACTGGAGTGCCCAAAAGCACAAGGTGTGCAATACTCAGAGACATGGCCAATGTAAGAAAGGCTGAAAGACGACCACCACTGAACAAGACACACAAGCTGAAACGTCAAGACTGGGCCAAGAAATATCTCAAGACTGATTTTTCTAAGGTTTTATGGACTGCTGAAATGAGAGTGAGTCTTGATGGGCCAGATGGATGGGCCCGTGGCTGGATTGGTAAAGGGCAGAGAGCTCCAGTCCGACTCAGACGCCAGCAAGGTGGAGGTGGAGTACTGGTTTGGGCTGGTATCATCAAAGATGAGCTTGTGGGGCCTTTTCGGATTGAGGATGGAGTCAAGCTCAACTCCCAGTCCTACTGCCAGTTTCTGGAAGACACCTTCTTCAAGCAGTGGTACAGGAAGAAGTCTGCATCCTTCAAGAAAAACATGATTTTCATGCAGGACAATGCTCCATCACACGCGTCCAAGTACTCCACAGCGTGGCTGGCAAGAAAGGGTATAAAAGAAGAAAAACTAATGACATGGCCTCCTTGTTCACCTGATCTGAACCCCATTGAGAACCTGTGGTCCATCATCAAATGTGAGATTTACAAGGAGGGAAAACAGTACACCTCTCTGAACAGTGTCTGGGAGGCTGTGGTTGCTGCTGCACGCAATGTTGATGGTGAACAGATCAAAACACTGACATAATCCATGGTTGGCAGGCTTTTGAGTGTCCTTGCAAAGAAAGGTGGCTATATTGGTCACTGATTTGTTTTTGTTTTGTTTTTGAATGTCAGAAATGTATATTTGTGAATGTTGAGATGTTATATTGGTTTCACTGGTAAAAATAAATCATTGAAATGGGTATATATATTTGTTTTTGTTAAGTTGCCTAATAATTATGCACAGTAATAGTCACCTGCACACACAGATATCCCCCTAAAATAGCTAAAACTAAAAACAAACTAAAAACTACTTCCAAAAATATTCAGCTTTGATATTAATGAGTTTTTTGGGTTCATTGAGAACATGGTTGTTGTTCAATAATAAAATTAATCCTCAAAAATACAACTTGCCTAATAATTCTGCACTCCCTGTATAAGGCTGCTTTCACACTAAGGCCCCGTACACACGGTCGGACAAAACCGTTGAGAATGGTCCGACGGACCGTTTACATCGGTTCACCGCTGAAGTGGCCTGATGTGTGTACACACCATCAGTTCAAAAACCGATCGGGTCAGAACGCGGCGACGTAAAACACACGACGTGGTGAAAAAAAACGAAGTTCAATGCTTCCAAGCATGCGTCAACTTGATTCTGAGCATGCGCGGGTTTTGAACCGATGCTTTTCTGTACTAACCATCGGTTTGGTCCAATCGGGCAGCGGTCCATCGGTTCGGTTTTGAAGCATGTTTTAAAATTTTGGACCGAAGGAAAACAGACCGATGGGCTATACACATGGTCGGTTTGGACCGATGAAACTGAACCTCGGTCCATTCTCATCAGTTCGGTCCGACCGTGTGTACGCGGCCTAAGGCGCTTTGCAGGCGCTATAACGCCAAAAATAGCGCCTGCAAAGTGCCTTGAAAGAGCCTCTCCTTTCACTCCAATGTGAAAGCTCGAGGGCTTTCACACTGGAGCGGTGCACTGGCAGGACGGTAAAAAACAGTCTTGCTAGCTGCATCTTTGCAGTGCTGTAGGAGCAGTGTATACGCCGCCATTACTAGTAAAAAAATATATAATAAAAAAAAAAAATTCTGTCCCCAATTTTGTAGGCGCTATAACTTTTGCGCAAACCAGTCGCTTATTGCGATTTTTTTTTTACCAAAAATATGTAGAATACGTATCGGCCTAAACTGAGAATTTTTTTTTTTTTTTTTTTTTTTTTTAAATTGGGCTATTTATTATAGCAGCAAGTAAAAAATATTGTATTTTTTTTCAAAATTGTCGCACTCTTTTTTGTTTATAGCGCAAAAAATAAAAACCGCACAGGCGATCAAATACCACCAAAAGAAAACTCTACTTGTGGGGAAAAAAGTACGTCAATTTTGTTTGGGAGCCATGTCGCACGACCGCGCAATTGTCAGTTAAAGCGACGCAGTGCCGGAAGCTGAAATTTCACCTGGGCAGGAGGCAAGTGGTTAAATCGGCCATAAAATATTGTTTATTAAAGCTGCAACTTTGCTAAGCTTTTTTTTAAAATGGGGACAGTCCCTAAAGTATAGAACCTGTTTGGATATGTGCCCTGTGGACAATTTTGTGGAAATCCTGACCATCAAACCTGTATGGGTTTGTTGAACATCACATTCCAAAGCCATGTTTCACAAAGATAGTGGACCTTGATGAATGTAGGCTCTAAAGAAGGGTTTAACCACTTAAGGACCGCCTAACGCTGATATACGTCGGCAGAATGGCACGGCTGGGTACAGGTACGTCGCCTTTAAGAGCCCAGCCGTGGGTCGTGCGCACGCGACCCGGTCCGAAGCCACGTGACCGCGCCCGCGGGACCCACGGACCTGATCGCTGCCAGTGTCCCACGATCGGTCACAGGAGCTGAAGAACAGGGAGAGGTGTGTGAAAACACAGCTTCCCCGTTCTTCACTGTGGCAATGTCAGTGATCGTCTGTTGCCCGATATAGGGAACGACAATCACTGATGTCACACGTCCAGCTCCGCCCCCTACAGTTAGAAACACATATGAGGTCACACATAACCCCTTCAGCGCCCCCTAGTGGTTAACTCCTAAACTGCAATTGTCATTTTCACAGTAATCAGTGCATTTTTATAGCACTTTTTGCTGTGAAAATGACAAAAGTCCCAAAAATTTACGAAAAAAATCACTGATCGCTGCCATTAGTAATAAAAAAAAATATTAATAAAAATGCCATAAAACTATCCCCTATTTTGTAAACGCTATAAATTTTGCGCAAACGAATCGATAACCGCTTATTGCGATTTTTTTTACCAAAAATAGGTAGAAGAATACGTATTGGCCTAAACTGAGAAAAAATAATGTTTTTTTTATATATATTTTTGGGGATATTTATTATAGCAAAAAGTAAAAAATATTGCATTTTTTTCAAAATTGTTGCTGTATTTTTGTTTATAGCGCAAAAAATAAAAACCGCAGAGGTGATCAAATACCACCAAAAGAAAGCTCTATTTGTGTGGAAAAAAGGACGCCAATTTTCTTTGGGAGCCACGTCGCACGACTGCGCAATTGTCAGTTAAAGCGACGCAGTGCCGAATCGCAAAAAACTGGCCAGGTCCTTTACCTGCATAATGGTCTGGGTCTTAAGTGGTTAGAAACCATCCAGTGTTCACCAGAGCACCCTGCAAGAGATGGTGGGCTTTGCTGCAGATAGCTGCCAGGTTGCAGCCCTCGGTTACTAAGTGGCTGACAGCAGACAGAAATGCATGGTACAAAATCAGCAGGCAAGGGCACGGTCAATCAGGAAAAAAAAAAAATCAGGGCAGAGGAATAACAAGGATAAAGGGGTATGAAAGCTTGAACAGAGATAAGTGGTACAGGAGCCTTGGAACAAACATTCAGAAAGGTCTTTGCTTAAACAAATTTTAATTGCACTGAGCAAGTTAAAAGGAGACTGCAGTCTGCTCACATAATTAGTAATAAAAACATCTTTGCCATTTTGAAGCTTCCCTCCAACCACTTTGCATTATATTATATACACTGTGATTCTGTACTTGCCAAATATTCTGCAGAAATCTCCCTCCACTGAGTCTGACTGCAACCATTTTAACTGTGGGCAGCTGAAGCTGCTGCCTGTTCACTTCCTGGATTTACACAGAGGCACAGAGGCATACCTCCAGCTTTGCAGCCCTGCAGCTTTCATTGGCCCTCTTATGACTCACCCCATACCATCCTGGCAAACTCTCACAAGAGTGAGAGAGAGAGAGAGCTGCCTAGGCTAATGACCAGACAAGAAACAGGAAGTTAGCTGTATAAGGCAGAAAAAAAATGTTTTACTATCCAAAGTTAAAACAACAAGGGCAGAAGATTTAATAGATGGAACGTTGAAAAAATTACTACTTTACCAAATTACTACTAAAAAATCTACTCAGAAGTACTGCAGCAATGTATTGCACTATGTTTGCAGCGATGTTCGCTATGACTATACGCCTGTGTAACTTTTATGTGTTATGTTTATAAAAATAAATAAAAAAGTTAACCTTTAAAAAAAAAGTCCTGCAGCACTTCTCACAAGAAACCAGCAGGTGGAGTGTGAGAACATCTAAACACTCAAAAAGACCTACAGCAGTTTTTCAAGGATTCAGAAAGCTACTGCACAGGAATCTAGAGTTGGCTTTTCATAAGATTTTGGAGTATCTTGATGCAAATTTGTGCCTATTCAGCCAAAACAGCATTTATGAGGTTAGGTATATATGATGAACAATAAGACCTGGCTCCCAATTGGCTTTCCAAATTTATCCCAGGAGTGTTCAGTAAGTTGGACACCGGGGCTATGGGTAGGCCACTCAAGTTCTTCTACATCAAACTCTTCATATCATTTTGGAAACTGAAAATAAAGGACTTTTTAGGTGCCACAAGAAAAATAACTTATGTTTTAAATACATGCTGCCCATGAGGCGAATTGAAGCAAATGCTAATGGTGGCACTCAGGGCTCAAGTCCTGCGGGAACGCGTGGGAACGGAGTCCCTGCACTTTTTTCACAGCAGGAACGCAGTTCCCTTTGCAGGACTAGCGCAGCCGAGCTGCCCGAGCCAATCCTTCACTAAGCGGCGATGCCCAGCTCGAGTCACTGTCAGGGGCAGGCGAACCTTAGTAATCCTTTATGTTACTGGCCGCTTCCTGTATATGGATTCATTGGGTAGTGTGCGGGTATTCCGTCACTTCCTCGATGCCGCAATGTCTCCTGGGAGCTTTTGTCATTGTTCCCAGGAGACATTGCGGAGGTCTGCCGCGAGTTATCGCAGGATTTAGAAAGAACTTTAAGGAACAATGACAAAAATTCCCAGGAGACATTGCGGAGGTCTGCCGCGAGTTATCGCAGGATTTAGAAAGAACTTTAAGGAACAATGACAAAAATTCCCAGGAGACATTGCGGCATCCAAGAAGTGACGGAATACCCGCACACTACCCGATGAATCCATATACAGGAAGCGGCCAGTAGGCTAAAGGATTACTAAGGTACAGTGGATCGAAAAAAAAAAACATGCGGTTTAGTAATTATGCATATGAGCGTGTCATTTATTTTTTTTGGTGGGGAAGTGGATCTTGGGTGGGAGTTCCCACACTTTTTTCCCCAGGACTTGACCCCTGGTGGCACTCATGAAGGCATGGTGGGGGTTGAAACTGATGCCAGAGTGTTCATATTCTATCTTCAGTACAGCTCTGTCACAGCTCAGGTCCCTGCCCAACTGCTGCACTTCTCACACAGGCAGCTTTAGCAGCCAAGTCTCTTTGGTGAAGTAGAGCCTGTTAAAAGTACAAGTTTAGTGTCATAGGCGTGCGCACAGGGTGTGCCGGATGTGCCCAGGCACACCCTAATCACCCCATGTGCATTAGTAATATTGCTCGAGGTAGCAGCAGGAACATGGGAAACATCTACCTCTTACCTGCTCTGCCATAAGAGAAGTGTCTATGCTCTTCTCTTTCACTGTGCCGGCAGGAAGATCAATGTGCCGGGGTCATATATATGTAGACACAGACACATGCATGTGTGTTTGAGTTTTGGGGTGCACACCCTATTGCAATAGGCTGCGCACACCTATGTTTAGTGTCAATGAGCACAGCGCTGCCCGTACTCACAGCTGTCTGTGTGACCGGTGCAGGAACCGGGCAGAAACACTCCTTAGTGGCACTAAGCCTGTACTTTTACCATCACTGAGCTTGTTGCTTGTATGTGTGTGCAGGCATTCCATATGAGACAGTCATCTTTGCCTCTGGCGGCATCCACTCCTGGCATGGCCCTGCATGTCTTTATGAAGGTGTCTTTGTGCACAGGGAGGCAGTCATGCTGGAACAGAAAAAGTCTTCCCCAAACTGTTGCACAATTGTCTAGAATATCTAAGCATGTAGTATTAACCGCTTCCCGACCGCCGCGCGCCGATATACGTCGGCAGAATAGCACGGGCAGGCAAATGTGCGTACCCGTACGTCCCTTTGAATTTGCCGCCTAGCGGGCGCGCGCACACCACGTGCCTCAGGAGCGTGCACATGGGTCCTACAAACACGATGTTCGCCAGCGGCCCGCGATTGCAGTGAGGAGAGGCAGAACGGGGAGATGCTTATGTAAACAAGGCATTTCCCTGTTCTGCCTAGTGATGTGTCAGGGATCTACTGCTCCATGTCTTCGGGAGCAGTGATCGCTGTCATGTCAGTGTTGGCTTATCCCCCCACAGTTAGAATCACTCCCTAGGACACACTTAACCCCTTGATCGCCCCCTAGTTCCCTGCCAGTGTCATTTACACAGTTATCAGTGCATTTTTATAGCACGGATTGCTGTATAAATGACAATGGTCCCAAAATAGTGTCAAAAGTGTCCGATGTGTCTGCCAGAATGTTGCAGTCACGATAAAAATCGCAGATCACCGCCATTACTAGAAAATTATTCAGAAAGCAAGATACGCCGACATTAGCCTAAGATCCGACTGGCGTAAGTCTCTTACACCGTCGTATCTTAGGGTGCATATTTACGCTGGCCGCTAGGTGGTGCTTCCGCAGTTTTCGGCATAGAATATGCAAATGACCTAGATACGCCGATTCACAAATTTACATACGCCCGGCGCTATTTTTTTACGATGTTTACGTTAGGCTTTTTCGGCGTAAGGTTGCTCCTGCTATTATGAGGCATACGCAATGTTAAGTATGGACGTCGTTCCCGCGTCAAATTTTGAATTTTTTACGTTGTTTGCGTAAGTCGTTCGCGAATAGGGCTGGACGTAATTTACGTTCACGTCGAAACCAATGACCTTGCGGCGTACTTTGGAGCAATGCACACTGGGAAATTCCACGGAAGGCGCATGCGCCGTTCGGTAAAAAACGTCAATCACGTCGGGTCACCACCCATTTACATAAAACACGCCCCCCTCATACTCATTTGAATTAGGCACACTTACGCCGGCCCCATTTACGCTACGCCGCCGCAACTTACGGAGCAACTGCTTTGTGAATACTGCACTTGCCCGTGTAAGTTGCGGCGGTGTAGCGTAAATAACATACACTACGCCCGCACAAACTTACGGCGGGCTACTTGAATCTAACCCTATAACTTTTGCGAAAACCATATATATACACTTATTGTGATTTTGTTTACCAAAGATATGTAGAAGAATACAGATCAGCCTTAACTGAGAAAAACATTTTTTTTATATATTTTTGGGGATATTTATTATAGCAAAAAGTCAAAAATATAGCTTTTTTTTAAAAATTTTTGTTTATAGCGCAAAAAATAAAAACCGCAGAGGTGATGAAATGCCACCAAAAGAAAGCTCTGTTTGTGGGGAAAAAGGATGCAAATTTTGTTTGGGTGCCACGTCGCACGACTGCGCAATTGTCAGTTAAAGCGACGCAATGCCGTATCGCAAAAAGTGCTCTGGTCAGGAAGGGGGTAAATTCTTCCAGGGCTGAAGTCAGTACCCGTAACTGGACACACCTGAACTCAGTAATTTATTGGAGTCTCCACTTATATTTGGCCATATAGTACATGTGGTCACAAAAATGTAAGATGACTGCCGACTAGATTCCATGGATAACTGAACTTTGCACATGATCTTCAGAAAATAAATACAAACGTGTAAAAGAATTTCCCGGTGCAGCTTCTATCATATCTATGAAAATGTTCTCAGTCTCCAGTGAGGCATTCAGAGCATTGGTCTTCTTGGTTTGTAGGCCAACAACAATATTGCTCTTCCCAGTCCTATTATGCTTGCCTCTCTACAAATATAAAACACAGAATTGCCATTAATATGTGGGGAGGGAGGCTAATGCAGCCGAGTCAGCTATATGCAACATCAATCAATCAAATTTATAATCATAGCAATGTTAAGACTATTACCAGATTATTATCATACGAGGTAGCAATGTAATTAGCTGCTAGTTGAGCACAAGGGAGAACATGGGACATAATAATGGAAGATGGGATAAATTAAATGTTTAGTAGCAACCCAATACCATGCTGTGCAATTATTTTTTAAGATCACTTATTGAACCTTTATCTCCGATACGTTGCGCTGCTGTAACTTAACACATACGTTACGCCGTCGTAAATAAGGGCGCAAGTTCTTTCTGAATACAGAACTTGCGCCCTTATTTACGACGGCGTAACGTATGTGTTGCGGCGTAAGGCCGCGTAATTCAAATGGGGATGTTGGGGGCGTGTTGGGCCAGATTCAGATAGATTAGCAGATCTTTAGATCCGCGTAATCTATCTGATTTACGATCCGCCTGTGCAATTTTGCGAGGCTAGTGCAGTATTCACAAAACACTTACCTCGAAACTTGCACCGGCGGATCGTAACTCCCCCGGCGGAATTCCACGCGCCGATTTAAATGCGCTGCCGGCTAAATTTCCCGGCGTGCATTGCTCACACTGACGTCGCTAGGACGTCAGTGGTTTTGGCGTGAGCGTATCTTGCGTCGGGAAGAATTCTGAATCGGCGTACGCAAACGACGTTAAAATTTAAAACTCAGCGCGGGAACGACGGCCATACTAAACATAGGAAACGCCGCAGTTACCCCTGCTATAGCAGGGGTAACTATCCGCCGGAAAAAGCCGAACGCAAACAACGTGAAAAAAAAGCGACGGGCGGGCGTTCATTACTGAATCGGCGGTTCTCCTAATTTGCATATCCGACGCGTAAAAAACCGAGGCGACACCTAGCGGCCGGCGGGAGATTGCAGCCTAAGATCCGACGGTGTAAGTCACTTACACCTGTCGGATCTAAGGGAGATCTATGCGGAACTGATTCTTATGAATCAGTCGCATAGATCCGACCGTCGGATCTCAGAGATACGACGGCGTATCAGGATATACGCCGTTGTATCTCTTTGTGAATCTGGCCCGTTGTAAAATATCCCAGTGTGCATTGCGCCAAAGTACGCCGTAAGGACGTATTGGAATCGACGTGAACGTAAATGACGTAAAGCCGTATTCGCGAACGACTTACGCAAACGACGTAAAAATTTCAAAACTCGGCGCGGGAACGACGGCCATACTTAACATTAGCTACGCCTCATATAGCAGGGGTAACTATACGCCGAAAAAAGCCAAACATAAACAGCGTAAAAAAATGCATCGGCGGGACGTACGTTTCTAAATCGCCGTATCTACCTAATTAGCATATTCCTTGCGTAAACATACGGAAACTGCACCTAGCGGCCAGCCTGAAATTGCAGCCTAAGATACGACGGTGTAAGACACTTACACCTGTCGGATCTTAGGGATATCTATGCGTAACTGATTCTCTGAATCAGTCGCATAGATACGACCAGCCAAACTCAGAGATACGACGGTGTATCAGGAGATACGCCGTTGTATCTCTTTTCTGAATCCAGCCCTACAAGTCTTGACTGTTTCATCCCCTTCCAGTCCAGGCCATATTTCACTTTTCAACCACGTCACACTTTGAATGACAATTACTCAGCTATGCAACACTGTCCCCAAATGCATTTGATATCCTATTTGAAACAGATAGAGCTTTCTTTTATTGATATATAATCAACACTGGGTTTTCTATTTTTTGCTATATAAATGAAAAAATATTGAACATTTTGTTGTTTCAGTTGTTTTTGGTTGTCACACATTTTTGGAAATGTAAGAAATCAACCTCTTGGCAACGAGCCAAGAGGCCTTGGCACCTGCATATTTGCGTGCATTACAGCCAACAGTGCTGTGCCGAAAGCACACCCCCAACACTGTAACCGGCGGCTCACAGAAAGTTCCCGATCGCTGCTTGCGATCAGGACCTTTCCGATCATCTGACCACTTTGAAAGCAAATCATAGCGGTCACATAGCCATAAACATAGAAAAACCCCTTAAAGGCCCGGCGCCAAGGGGTTAAATACTTTTATTTTTTGCACAAATATGTCAATATAACAAATTATTTCTCACAGACAGCATAGGCATACTTACAATCGCAAACAAATGGCAACCACCGCAACCTGTAACTGGCATTTGCAGCAAGGAGCAAATGGAAGGGCAATGCACATAAAAAACAAACAACATTCATTTCCCAGTTCACCTACCAGCTAGCCTGCAACAAAACCAAATGGGCCCTGGGGTCCAACAGTTCTGGTTTAGATAAATAAACAAAAAGCCGCGCCAAGTTAGTATGAATGAAAAAAAAACTCCTCCTTTAGAGAGAGAGGTTAACAAAAAGTCCAAAAAGAGTCTTTATGCTATAAGCAAAGGCACCTAATAAAATATTAAAAAAATATACAATTCCTTAGAAAGTTGCTCGTGCTGTAATATTGGATCTTTCAATCACCCGGTGACATGTTATACAAATCGTGAGGTCCCTCCACCGAGAATAATGAGCCTCTTACCAGATGGCAAGTAACCAGAGCAATTGGCTATAGCCCAGCCACGGCCTTTGGGTTCCCCAGAAGTCACAGG
This sequence comes from Rana temporaria, assembly GCF_905171775.1. Taxonomy (NCBI): domain Eukaryota; kingdom Metazoa; phylum Chordata; class Amphibia; order Anura; family Ranidae; genus Rana; species Rana temporaria. Next base: position 83,700,538 of record NC_053490.1, read on the forward strand.
ACAAAACCAACAGCGTCACGACCGTTTCTCAATCGATCGCTCCAATGCAGGGAGTATATAAAAGAAAGGACGCATATAGCGTAATACCGCTGGGTACAGATTTTATTAAAAAAGTATTGTACTTACAGCAAGTAGTAGTAAAAAACAGCGTGTGTTTAAAATATATGCCGGCCGGCATGCAGGAGCCCTCCTCCCGAGCGTGGTGACGTCACTGGCCAGAACAAGGGGTTTAGAACAAGGGGTTTGGTCACACACATTTGGTCACACACATTTGCAAACATATCTGTAGACCTGTCAAGGCACCCCATGTTTCTGTGGTCCAAACTCTATAATTTGACAGTCTCCCAAATTAGAGCACATACAGTATATAGAAGATGGATACATTAACCATTTGCATACTGGGCAGTGGGCACTTATACCCATTTCCTGGCCAGGCCAATTTTCAGCTTTCAGCGCTATCGCACTTTGAGACAGATAGAGCTTTATTTTGGTGGTATTTGATGACTGCTGTATTTTTTCTTTTTTTGCTAAACAAACAAAAAAAACTGAAAATGTTGAATTTTTGTTGTGGGAAATTCCGACAGCAAATGCCCGATGGAGCATACACACAGTCAAATTTTACGACAACAAGCTCACATCGAACATTTGTTGATGGAAATTCTGACCGTGTGTACGCGGCAATAGTCTTGGGGCTAAAATGGTATTTTATTTTTAGTCCCATTTTAGTCTTCTGCAAGTGTTTTAGTTTTAGTCGTATTTAGTCGACTAAATCTCCAGTACATTTTAGTCGACTAGGAAAAAGTAACAGAAAAAAGTGCTGCACTAAAAAATATGCCTTTGTGTTTTCTTCACATATATACACACGCTAGACTATTAGCCAGATTCAGAGAGAGTTACGCCGGCGTATCAGTAGATACGCCGTCGTAACTCTGTATCTGCGCCGTCGTAAATTTAAGTGTATTCTCAAATTGAGATACTTAAATCTAGCTAAGATACGACCGCGGGCGCAGTCGTATCTTAGCTGTCTATTTAGGCCGGCCGCTAGGGGCATGCACGCTGATTTACGCCTAGAATGCGTAAATCAGCGAGATACGCCTATTCACGAATGTACGCTTGCCCGTCGCAGTAAAGATACACCGTTTATGTAAGGCGTTTTCAGGCCTAAAGATATTCCACCAAAAAGATGGTGCGGCCAATGTTAAGTATGGATGTCGGAACCGCGTCGAATTTTAAAAACTTTACGTCGTTTGCGTAAGTCGTCCGTGAATGGGGCTGGGCGTAATTTACGTTGACGTCGAAACCAATAGGTCTTTGCGGCGTAATTTGGAGCATGCGCACTGGGATATGTCCACGGACGGCGCATGCGCCGTTCGTTAAAAACGTCAATCACGTTGGGTCACGATTCATTAGCATAAAACACGCCCACCTCTTCACAATTTGAATTAGGCGCGCTTAGGCCGGCACATTTACGATACGCCGCCGTAACTTAGGACGCAAGTGCTTTGTGAATACAGCACTTGCCTCTCTAACTTACGGCGGCGTTGCGTATATGAGATGCGCTACGCCTGTCTAACGTTAGGCGCGTCTTTTTGAATCCAGCTATATGTCTGTAGAAAACCACATAAGAAATAATATAATGACACCACTAACTCAAATTAGTGTAATGTCGCGTACACACGATCGGACATTCTGACAACAAAACCGTGGATTTTTTTCCGGCGGAATGTTGGCTCAAACTTGTGTTGCATACACACGGTCACACAAATGTTGTCGGAAATTCTGAATGTCAAGAACGCGGTGACGTACAACACGTACGACGAGCTGAGAAAAATGAAGTTCAATAGACAGTGCGGCTCTTCTGCTTGATTCCAAGCATGCGTGGATTTTTGTGCGTCAGAATTGCATACACACGATTGGAATTTCCGACAAGAACTTTTGTTGTCAGAAAAATTTAAAATCAGTTCTCAAACATTTGTTGTCAGAAATTCCCACAACAAATGTCCGATAGAGCCTACACACGGTCAGAATATCCGGCCAAAAGCTCACATCGAACATTTGTTGTCGGAAATTCAGATCGTGTGTACGCGGCATAACTCTGTGCTGAATTATAGTGCAGTATGTGAACTATTAATTAATTTGTTTCTCTACTTATCCATATATACACACCCTATTAATTGCTAATTAAAGTGATTCTGTGGGACAAATAAAAATGATATGCATTAATGCTCAAATAACAACTTCTGTCATAAAATACATCCAATATAATTGTGCTCAAAATATTTACAAACGTGTTCCCATGCACTACAAAAGTGCTAGGTGCAAAGTGCTATTTTGCTTTATTCACAAACTGACATGCATAATATATACAGTCCATTCACAGTTCAAGAAAATCCAAAGCAACTGGTGATATCAAAACGTGTCCTTGTATCCACTCTGGTGTTCCCCCCTTCCATATATTCACTCGCCTTAGGGTGTGTGACTCTGCAATTAAGCCTGGTCAGAACACGCATATGAACCACCTCTCGGTTCAGTGATTATGTTGGAATCCTGGGCTAGTTGCTCAATAGTGTGATATCGTTTAAACAATTTATTGTGTAAATAAAACTTAGCCCCTAATGTGGGGTACTCACATTTTGTGGGTGCTACAGTACACCAATCTTTACAAGCTCAGGCATACTGCTAAAGTAATGTGTCCTTTCCTTTAGCTGAGAACGCTCCACTGCCTCCTGCACTGTCCTGTCCCCTCCCCTACGCGTGTCGATACTGGGATTAACTGGGATTAACTTGAATTTTCCTCATGATCATATCCCCCTGAGGAAGATACGAGTTAATCACTGTACACCATTGTCTGTTATCACTGTAAGGATCTTCCTCTTTGGTATGTCACACTCTTGCAAGCATTTCTCCACACATTATTTGATTGATTGTGCAGTGTGTGGGTGGGGCTACTTGTTCAAGGGCCAACAATATGTGTTCAGGTTTATGTTGTTCAACACAAAAGTATCATGCACTTATGGCAAGGAATGAAGCTGAGAGTTCTTTTTTGGTCCACAAATCAGTGCAAATAGATACTCTCCGATCAGTAGCCAGTCTCTTTTTGAATTTTTGTAGGTAGACTAGTTTTTGTTTTTCATCTTCAAACTGTTTGTCAATCAGATTGCTTATTTTAGTTTTCTTTGAAACAGTCAGCTTCCTATCTACTGCCTCCTCAGGCCTGTTGTAATGTACCACAATTACTGTACAGTCAATGACTATGAGCAGTGCTTTAAGTGGGCCAAAAGAGGTGCCGGTACTCTATTAGGCGCCGGTGCTCCCCCCCCCAATCCTTGCCGCCGACACAGCTCCCTGCGCGAGTCCTCCTCTCACCTCTCACCTCGCCTCCGGCGTGACGTCACGCGGCGCACGCCGGGGAATGAACCAACTCTCCTCCATGGGGGGGGGTCGAGGAAACGCACAGGACAGGAGTGACAGGACAGAGAAAAGGGAGCCAGGAGCGCACTCGGCAGCAGTGAGTCGGCTCCGGCGGGGCGGCATACAGTTTCTATTGTGACTGCGCTGCCTGTCTGACACACATTACCAGCCCGCAACTCGACAAGCCCACCGGCTGCGTTCCGGTACTGTAAACCCACGTACTGGGCGCACGGAGAGGTGCTGGTACTCTCCAGGGCCATTTTTGGAAGTGGCGGTACTGAGTACCGCCGCGTTCCTGCCCAGTTAAAGCACTGACTATGAGTCAATCATACAGTGTACACTGTACACTCACCACACGGTCTGCTCTGGGCACCTGGCGTGCCATCAGGAGGAGTCGAGAGTTGGGAGTCTCGGGACTTAGGAGAACTATAATGCACAGTCACATAGTGTGACTCTCACATTCTTTAGCACTGGAACTTGGACTTCCGTTTCCTGGGGGAGGAGTCGGAGGCATGGCGGACTAGCGTCCTCGCTAGGAGAGTCCAGCGGTTCCCGGAGGCGCTCGCGATCAGGAAAACGGCCACTGTAGCGGCCCCCCTACCTACATCTGACCCCCCGGCGAGGTAAAGCGGAGCCGTACAATCGGAGGAATAGATCTCTGGGCACAGCCGATGTCGCGGCGAGGTAGGAGCGGCGCGAAGTGCAACAGAGGAGCACCCGCCCAAACAGGACATTCCTATATTACGCGCTACATGACAGTGCGGGGTGAACAGCAGAAAAAACACGAGGACAGCAGAGTGAGCAGGAGGACCTCACTTATTGAAAGTGCAGCGCCCGCATTGCCAGTACTTACCGTTTCTGTCCCTGCGGGAACTCCCGATCCTTCTGCGGATACACGGTCAACGGAGCTCAGGAGGACACCTGCAGAGGAAGTGCCAAAGTCCACGTGGAACCAGGTGAGAAACACCACACACATAGGAGGCTCTGCAGTGCTAGGTGATGCCCAGACAAGATCACTGACAGTCGGGTTCACGGCACAACACACTACAGAGACACAGTTAATCCTATCCCCCCCCACGGAGGCCGCATATCCATTAAACAGGTCACCAGAACATATAACTGAGACATTGGTGTTACCCCTGATACTTAATATGGAACTCAATAATCAAGTACAAGGGGGAGAAATGTCCTCCCGGATGGAGACAAAAGCTGCGGGTGAACTATTTACCTTCACACCATCAAACAGTATGTTGCAGGCAGGGGTGGAAGAGTTGGAACCCCCCCCTGATAATAGGCAGATTAGTAGGCTTATCCAGGCACTTCCTACTAAGGAGGACATTCAACAAATGGTAGCCAATATCACTGCTGCAATGATGGGAGAGATTGATAAAGTCTGTATAAAAGTGGTGGAGGTGGATCAAAAAATTGAGAGGTGCGGAGAACAGCAAGGCTCCATGGATGCCAGGTTGGTTGAATTGGAAGAGAAAGTAATGCTCCAACAGCACCAACTGATTAGTCTCCAGTTGCAAGCTGAAGAGACAGATAACCGAAGCAGAAGAAACAACTTGCGTATAAAAGGAATACCGGAGAAAGTAGAGGGTCTTGAATTGAAAAAAGCTGTCATCTTAATATTGAACAAAATCTTGAAAAAACCACCTGAGACCCCATTGGAATTAGACCGTGCCCATAGAATTCCGTCGGGGAGGTATCAAGAGCAAACTAACCCCCGCGACGTGCTATGCAGAGTCCATTTTTACAGGGTAAAAGAAGAAATCCTTAGGATGGCTTGGAAAGAGGGGACAACAGGGGTGATGGAAGATGCGACTATTGAGATATTTCCCGATCTTTGCCCACAAACCAAGAATAGAAGAAGGACATTAAAACCCCTATTAGATCACATACGAAAAAACGGGGCCACTTATCGGTGGGGGTTTCCTTTAGCGTTGATAGTGAAGAAAGAAGGAGCAAGCTACTATTTAAACGAGCCCACACTGTCAATGTTTTTCCAATTTCTGGGTACTGAACCAATAACTGTTCCTAACTGGTTGGACTTACCCAGTCTTGGGGAAAGAAGAGCATTTAGTTGATACAGCCAAGCAAATAATCCGTCCCTTTGGGGAAAGAAGAGCATTTAGTTGATACAGCCAACCCAAATAATCCATCCCTTTGGAAGAGAAGAAATTAAATGAACATAAATTGCTCTCTGTTTTTTTTTTTTTTTTATCCCCTTTTTTTTTATTTATTTATTTTTATTTATTTTTTTACCCCTCCCCTTTTTTTTTGGGGCTGGGGTCTATGGGGAATCACATCCTCCCCATTTTTTTTTTTTTTTTTTGTGTTGAGGGGGGAGAGATAAAAAAATAAGTAAACTTTCAAAGCCCAACTTGAAGCAGGTAAAGCGGGAGGATGAGGTGAACGAGACTGGGGACCCCAACTCTTACAGAAAAATGGCTATTCAATAGCATGAATCCTACTCCCCTATAGGGCCGAAGGACTTCCAGGACTTCCCAGAGGAAAGGTGTACAGTAGCACTGTGGCCCTTATGGGGTCAATATATTTGTATATATGTGTAGTTGGGGAGGGGGTTAAGGTGGACCCTAACCGTGGCTCTCCAGGTTGCTAAGCAGTCCCCTCCACCCGGGCTCGCCGCACACCCCCTCTCTCTTTTTCCTTCTCTTTTTTTTTCTCCTAGAGCCTATAGTTAGATATATCGGGTAAAGGGGGTGGATATAATTAGTACACAACAGGTATATAATTTCATGCAGGAGACCGACAGTTAACCCCTAATCTGTGTAAAGTTTGTAAGAACAGGGAAGAGGTGACCCGGAATTCAAGTGGGGGGGATAGAGTTAAGGGGGGAGGTGGGGGGGGGATGGATCATGGGACACGGAGAGTGTGATTTAGTAACACGAAACACTAAAGTAATATTAAATGAGCACATAGACAAGTGCACAGAGAGGGGGGGAGTCTTCTCTCCTCCCCCTTTTTTTTTTTTTTTTCCCCTTAGTAGGGGGCTGGGAGGCAGGGGCAGAGGTCCCTAGCCCCAAGCCACAGGTAAATATGATGTAGACACCACGGAATAGTATTGTTGTTTGGGTACTGTCGGGGGGTGAGGGGAGGGGGGAGGGGGAGGGGGGGGGACAGGGTACAGGGTACATTTTAGATGTGGAAAGTTTTTTTTTTGCTGCAACTGGTTTTTTTTTTCCTAAGCATGCCAGGAGGGTTAATTAGGGGGTTAGGATCTTTGGTGGAGGGCGGGAAGGGGGTAGGGAAGGGTGAAGGAGGGGCACACCGGACTCGAACTTTAGGTCGATAGTAGGGGAAGAGGGGAGGAGGAGGAGGAGGGGGGGGTGGTGGGAGAGGTGGGTGGCTTGGGAGGGGGGGGGGATGGGGAGCACTCTCAATGACCCAATCAATGAGTGTAAGATCCATATAAGGTGGAAGTGTGGATATGGGTGGAGAGTAATCTACGAGGAACATGAGAGGGATATCACAGAACATAATAAATAGAAATAATAGGCCTGGCAAGAAAGAAAACAAGGACGGACAGTGAGGAGGGAAGAGGGGAGGCCCAAGCTATTCGCGCTATAGGGCAAGGTATCCACGAACTCACAATACATGTGATTATTGTATAGCTGGTTCTCTCCTTTATTGTTGCTTTTTATGTTTTTTTGGGTTAGGAAGGAGTTGTTTTGTGCATAAAAGTTGTGTAATAAACTGCTTTTTTCTGTTTTTTAGGGGTAGGCAGAGAACAACGTTTAGTTGACAGTTCAGATGGGGCTTAAGGTCGTTATAATTATAGGGTTAAAGTGACGAAATATAAGGGGGGGAACAGGCCCTTAAAACAAAATAAAGAAGTTGAGTGCCGGACTGGGAACCGGGCGAGACTCGCCACGGTGCTTTCACACTTTCCCCAATAAGCGTCTCTCCTCCATCTGGAGGGAAGTCGGAGAGGCAGGGGATAATTTTTTTTTATTTATTTATTTTATTTTTTGGTTTTTGTAAAATCCCCTTTTTCTTTTTTCTTTTTTTTTTTCGCTCTCCAGTTTCTTGTCACCATCGTCTCTCACATACCTCCTCTCTTTGAAATAGGGTCCCGGGGCCGAGGGAGAGAGTGGCGAAATCCGGGAAGTCGTATACCCAATGCTGACAAACAAGGTGCCTCAAAATGAACAGAATAAATATAATATGGTATAATGTGAAAGGGTTAAATATCCCAGAAAAAAGAACCAAACTCCTGCTGGAACTAGGGAGATCAAAATCACAAATTGTTTTCTTACAGGAGACACACCTTAGAAAAGTTAAGATTCCAAAATGGAAGAGCCAGAGATTCCCAGTGGTTTACATGGGGGCATCTCAATTGTCAAAAGCTAACGGGGTAGCAATTTTACTAGCCAAAAATATAAAATGGAAAGAATCTAAGGTGCTGACAGACGAAGAAGGAAGGTTCCTGATGATAAAGGGGACATTAAACGATCAACAGGTTACGTTGGTAAATATCTATCTCCCTAATATAGACCCAGTAGCCACTCTGAGTAAATTTTCAGAATTGATAAAAGAAAACAAAGAAGGAGCTCTGATATTAGGAGGAGATATGAACATGCTATTGGACCCTACACTGGATTCGTCCAGGGGAGCCTATGGCATATCCAACTCTAAACTGAGGCAAGCAAGAAATACGCTGTATGACCTGCAACTAGTAGATAGTTGGAGGTCCCAACACCCCCATGAAAGGGACTATAGTTTTTTCTCCCATAAACATAAAACTTATACACGAATTGATTACATTTTCTTAGATCGAGCGGTTTTGATGAATTTAAGGGAAACCTCAATTGGTTCAATCACAATCTCAGACCATGCCCCAGTCAGTTGTAGCATCGACTGGGGAGTTTTAGGACCTAGGGTTTGGAACTGGAGGATCAATGAATCCTTAATTAAAGACCCAGACTATGAGGAGAGGATAGGCCAGGAAATAGTCGCATTCTTTGAAAGGAACAATGATGATGAAACATCCCCACTTTGTAAGTGGGAAGCACATAAGTGTTACCTGAGGGGAATACTTATTTTAATGGGTGCCCATAGGAAGAGAAAATTAGGAGCAAAATTGGATACCTTGCTGGGGGAAATTAAGATAGTGGAAAATGAACATAAGAAAGAGCAAAAAATAACAAACGAGGATAGACTGATGTCCCTTAGAGAGAAGCTTAATCTATTATTGATGGACAAGGCGAAAGCCAAGCTGAATAGATGCAGAAGGGCGTACTATGAGTTTGGCAACAAACCCACCAAGATGCTAGCAAACGCGCTGAGAGACTCAAGAGCCAAAAAACACATAGAGAAAATAAAAACACAGGGAGACAATTTAGTGAACTCCTCACAATCAATTGCGAAAGCATTCAGAGAATATTACAAAGGATTGTACCAATTGAATAACCAACCAACAGCTGAGGAAAGACAGAAGAGAGAAGAGAAAATGAAAGAATACCTAGAGAAGTCAGGGATGCCCAAAATTTCAAAGGAAAGTATAGGGAGTATGGAGACCCCGATTACATTAGAAGAATGCCAAGAGGCAATAAAGGAAATGAAACCAGGTAAATCACCAGGGCCGGATGGATACACGCTATTATATTACAAAACATTTCAAGATAAATTAATACCGAAATTCCTAGACGCCTTCAATTCATTGAAAGAAAGAGCCCCGATGAGACGAGAAACAGTAGAAGCCCATATAGCGGTCATTCCTAAAGAAGGAAAAGATCCGTCAATATGTGCGAGCTACCGACCGATATCTTTGCTGAATATAGATTTAAAAATATTCTCAAAGATAATCGCTAACAGACTAGTAAGATATATCCCCTCTCTCATACACCCAGACCAGGTAGGGTTTGTCCCTGGAAGGGAAGGGAGAGAGAACACGCACAGAGTGCTAAGTACCATCTACCTGGCCCAACTTTATCATATGCCAGTAGCACTTATTTCAACAGACGCGGAGAAAGCCTTCGACAGGGTGGACTGGATTTTTTTGAACGCAACATTGAAATTTATAGGCCTAGGGGTGGGCATGCAGAACTGGATTGCCAGCCTCTACTCGTGCCCTTCTGCTAGAGTGAAGGTAAATGAGGTTCTTTCGGACCCATTCCCAATTTGGAACGGGACTAGACAAGGTTGCCCGCTTTCTCCGATCATTTTTATCTTAACACTGGAGCCTCTACTGAGGACAATCCGATCAAATCCAGATATAAGAGGTTTTCGGATCAAAGGAACTGAGTATAAAGTAGCGGATTTCGCAGATGATCTGTTGTTCTCAGTGGTGGCTCCAGAATTATCATTGCCCCCTTTGATGAAGGAGATAGGGGAATTTGGAGACCTCTCCAATTTCAAGGTTAACTACGGCAAATCAGAGGCGATGGGGATAGAAGTAAACAAACAAATAAAAGATCAACTAATAGCGAATTTCCCGTTTAAATGGTCGGATTCCCACATATTGTACTTAGGGACAAAAATATCAAAAAACCTAAACAGAATTTTTGAACTAAACTTTATTTATTTATTTATTTATTAAAATTCTTAAAAGTACAAAAAAAAGTACAAAACGCAGTCAGTTACCCGTAGGCCTCGATGCGCCGAGAACAACAATACAGCAACAACCAAAAAAACACACACAGGCAGCGGAACAGATCAAATTTAAAATAGTAGCAGATCAAAGAACTATAAAAACCTATGTAATTCCATAGGCTAGACTGAAAAGCTCAGTTTTTAAAAGCTTCCTGAACTTAAAAAGATCATTCTCAAGCCTTAATTTTAGAGGCAGGGAGTTCCAAAACTGTGCTCCCTGGACCGCACTCGTCCTCCCTCCGCATTTTTTCTTACGAAATTTAGGAATCACCAAAGTTTCCAAATTAGCCGACCTCAAGGTACGGTTGGGCACATACTTGGTGAATTTTTCCTGCAGGTACACTGGCCCCTTGCCATGGGTAGCCCTGTGCACCATGCATCCAGTCTTAAACAGAACCCGTTCCTTCACAGGTAGCCAATGCAGGGCTCTCAGCGATGGCGTGATGTGGTCACGACGACCAACACCCGTGAGTAGCCTCGCAGCGGCATTCTGAATAAGCTGTAATTTGTGCATGATGTTATTAGGTAAACCCAGGTACAAAGCATTACAATAATCTAATCGACTTCCAATAATGGCATTGACCATGGAGATCTTATGCGATTCTTCAATGAAGCGAAAAGTCGACCTCAGGAGTTTCAAGTGGAAGTGACAAGAACTCACCACCTGGTTTACCTGTGGTCGTAGCGTCAATCTCTCGTCCAAGATGATTCCCAAATCCCTGACCTGGGTGACTGGCACTGGGACCGATGAAAACGAGTCCGGCCAGGTAGGGAAACCGCCCGACCATGGCTGATTGCATAAAACCATGCACTCAGTCTTGGAGCCATTGAGCATAAGATAATTGGCCCCCATCCAGGCTTGAATTTCCTCCAGGCAGGTGGCCAGAGTTATCTGTGCCCCCCCATCCCTGGGCAGAGGAATGTAGAACTGGGTGTCGTCAGCGTAGACATGAAAAGATAGGTTGTGGCGGCGGATGATATATAGCAGAGGCCTCAGATAGATGTTGAACAGGAGCGGCGATAACGCCGACCCTTGAGGGACTCCACAGAACAGGGGACTATCAGAAGAGCAGTGCAGTCCAAGCCTTACTCTCTGAACCCTGTCCAGCAGAAACTTTGCTCCGTTAGCAAGGCAAATTAAATCTGATTTCACGAGATGGGAAAAGGAGACCTATTCTTGGTTTGGGCGGATTAGCCTCATAATAATGAATGTGTTACCAAGACTACTGTACCTATTCCAGACCCTGCCAGTAAAGATCCCTTTGAGCTTTCTTAAGGACCTAAGATCTAGGTTCGCAAAGTTCATATGGGCAGGAAAAACGGCGAGACTACGCAGGGAAATTTTAACATTACCCAAGGAGAGGGTAGGAGTGGGCTTCCCGGATCCAGTAGGATACTATGAGGCATCACATATGTTCAGGGTGGTTGAATGGTGTAACCGGGAAAACCACAGACCATCGATGTCTCTAGAGCAAAAAATCACAAATATTCCCCTTGAAGGCATGGTCTGGATACAAGAAATAGAAATTCCAGGGGAGGTTAAGAAACATCCTACAGTAGGCGCAACTCTACGTGTCATGAAAAACTTTTTCAAGAAAATTAAGCTAGCGACATACCCAAGCCCACTGACCCCGGTACTAGGAAACCCTAAATTTCAATTAGGACTCTTAGACCCATACTTTAAGATAGTAAAATGTTTAGGCTGGAGTAGAGTAATACACTTTGAAGGAGATATTTCAAGGGCAAGAAGAGAGGAAAGGGACGAGGCAATAAAAAAAGAATTAGATGTAATGAGACAAAATCAACTAAAGACGGCTATTAAAGCATTAAAATTAGGACCGCTCAGAGATCTCACAGGATTCGAGGAAATATGTCTGAAGGGAGAGGAGTTGAGACATGGTCTTTCAGTGATGTATAGCATTTGGGTGGAGATGGGAGCACCAAAGGACTTACCGTTCATACGTACCTGGGAAAGAGAGCTGGAGGTCGAGTTTTCAGAGAATCAGATAAAAAAGATTTTTGACTTTACACATAAAGCCTCATTGGCGACCAGATACCAAGAGGGAGGGTATAAAATCCTTACCAGATGGTATAAAACGCCCGTAGCACTAAACCGGATATTTCCGGAAGTTTCAAATAGATGTTGGCGATGTGGTAAGGAGGAGGGCACAATGCTACATGTTTTCTGGTCGTGTGTAAAGTTAAAAGACTTTTGGAAAACGGTCAGGGATACAGTTAAAGATATCTTGGAGGTGGATTTGGGAAATAACCCGGCCACATACCTTTTATTGGATATACCAATTTCGTTGGCCAGGTTCAAAAGGTCCCTGATCAGACACCTATTGGTTGCAGCAAGGGCATGTATCCCAATTCTATGGAAAAGTGTAAACACCCCAAATAAACAACAATGGTTAGGTAGAATATCGGAAATCCAACAGATGGAGAAACTTACCATGGGCATAAGAGAGCAAGAGGATAAGTACAGAATGACATGGACTCCCTATATAAGATATAGAGAGGGAGACCCGTGAATGAAAGGGGAGGAGAGAGGGGGGGCACTGGCGACAATAACCTGGAGAGAACCGTCTTTTTTTTTGGGGGGGGGGAGGGGGAAGGGGGGATGGGAGGTATATGTATGGGTTATTCAGGAACTATAGTTACTACTATAAACACTTACAGAAAGAATGTAAGAAACAGAGAAGTGGAATCTTTTCAGTTATGTTGTAACACACAGAAGGCATATTTGTGTGTAAATGAATTAACATGATGTGGATAACTTTGAAAAAAATAATAAAATAAAGAATTTAAAAAAAAAAGAATTGCATACACACGATTGGAATTTCCGACAAGAACTTTTGTTGTCAGAAAAATTTTAAATCAGTTCTCAAACATTTGTTGTCAGAAATTCCCACAACAAATGTCCGATGGAGCATACACACGGTCAGAATATCCGGCCAAAAGCTCACATCGAACATTTGTTGTCGGAAATTCCGATCGTGTGTACGCGGCATAACTCCGTGCTGAATTATAGTGCAGTATGTGAACTATTAATTAATTTGTTTCTCTACTTATCCATATATACACACCCTATTAATTGCTAATTAAAGTGATTCTGTGCGACAAATAAAAATGATATGCATTAATGCTCAAATAACAACATCTGTCATAAAATACATCCAATAAAATTGTGCTCAAAATATTTACAAACGTGTTCCCATGCACTACAAAAGTGATAGGTGCAAAGTGCTATTTTGCTTGATTCACAAACTGACATGCATAATATATACAGTCCATTCACAGTTAAAAAAAATCCAAAGCAACTGGTGATCGCAAAACATGTCCTTGTGTCCACTCTGGTGTTCCCCCCTTCCATATATTCACTCACCTTAGGGTGTGTGACTCTGCAATTAAGCCTGGTCAGAACACGCATATGAACCACCTCTCGGTTCAGTGATTATGTTGGAATCCTGGGCTAGTTGCTCAATAGTGTGATATCATTTAAACAATTTATTGTGTAAATAAAACTTAGCCCCTAATGTGGGGTACTCACATTTCGTGGGTGCTACAGTGCACCAATCTTTACAAGCTCAGGCATACTGCTAAAGTAATGTGTCCTTTCCTTTAGCTGAGAACGCTCCACTGCCTCCTGCACTGTCCTGTCCCCTCCCCTACGCGTGTCGATACTGGGATTAACTGGGATTAACTTGAATTTTCCTCATGATCATATCCCCCTGAGGAAGATACGAGTTAATCACTGTACACCATTGTCTGTTATCACTGTAAGGATCTTCCTCTTTGGTATGTCACACTCTTGCAAGCATTTCTCCACACATTATTTGATTGATTGTGCAGTGTGTGGGTGGGGCTACTTGTTCAAGGGCCAACAATATGTGTTCAGGTTTATGTTGTTCAACACAAAAGTATCATGCACTTATGGCAAGGAATGAAGCTGAGAGTTCTTTTTTGGTCCACAAATCAGTGCAAATAGATACTCTCCGATCAGTAGCCAGTCTCTTTTTGAATTTTTGTAGGTAGACTAGTTTTTGTTTTTCATCTTCAAACTGTTTGTCAATCAGATTGCTTATTTTAGTTTTCTTTGAAACAGTCAGCTTCCTATCTACTGCCTCCTCAGGCCTGTTGTAATGTACCACAATTACTGTACAGTCAATGACTATGAGTCAATCATACAGTGTACACTGTACACTCACCACACGGTCTGCTCTGGGCACCTGGCGTGCCATCAGGAGGAGTCGAGAGTTGGGAGTCTCGGGACTTAGGAGAACTATAATGCACAGTCACATAGTGTGACTCTCACATTCTTTAGCACTGGCACTCTCGTCACGGTGGCACGGTGCTTGCTGAGAGCGGATTGCAGAAGTAGGCGGAGCTTCGTGGACAAAAATGTGCTGTACTTTTCGTTTAGTTTTCGTCACTGTAAAAATGCTGCTGACTAAATTTTTTTTTTTTTCACAAGAAACTGCTGACTAAATTTTTAATAAAAACATTTTCGTTGACAAAATTAACACTGGTGACAGGTACTATTTTCTGAGAAATCTGGGGTCTATTAGACTCTAGATCTCTCATCTGCCCTTAAAGCATTTGACTACACCACAATCAGTGTGATCAAATGCTTTCCCAGTTTAAAAATGGCGCTGTTTATGTCCGGCGAAACCGAAGTGATAAACTGCTAGTAGCTTCTGGTTTCTTAGGCCATAGAGATGATTGGAGCCGTTCCGGTCGGCTGCATTCCAGGGTTCTACAGTGGGACAGGAGAGCTAGAGTAAACCATTGAAGGTGGCAGAAGAGGGGGGGAGTCCCATCTCACTGCTTGTAAAAGCAGTTTTGCGGCTAATTATCTGCTAGGATTGCTTTCACATGAAAGCCAACTGCCGGCTAAAAACAAACAATACCAAGATGATGCCTACACCTGCAGGCATTGTCCCAGTATAACCACCCAAAGTCCAGCGACGTACCAGTAGGTTGCTGGTCCTTGTTAGGTATATGCAGTATATAATGTTTTTCATGCAGCCTGTGGGTTGAAGGAAAAAAAAAGAACCTAACAGAGTCCTCCATTTACATTGATTGAAGTGAAAAAAATATATACGCCAAATCATAAGGGTGATCCCCCCACTGACCACCAGGCCCCTTTCTACTGTGGATGGCGCTGTACTCACTGATGTATGCATTCTGAGCACATCCTGCTAATGTCAGAATGAACAGATCAGTGCTGCAGCTGAATGGTGTTCCTGCAAGCAAACAATGGTTAACAATAAAACACAGGGACAACAGAACATTAACTCAATAAAACTACAACAAATTTTGACTTTATTTTTTACATTTTCTTATCTTTTTTTTATACTTTTTTTTTTTAACTTTTTTTGTAACTTTCCAATAACTGTAAAAAAACTGTAAACATTTCAGGCCAGGGTCTCTCAAAATGCGATAGCCAGTTTCCTAACTATCTAACATCTTTCGAGTCCCTGTGTGAATGTGTGCCCTAGACTGTGCCATGCTGTACCCACTCCACTAGTGACAGAAATAGGTAGTGACAGAAATAGTCTTTGAGGCAGAGACCAGGTTGGCCAGGACAGGAGGGACAGAAATAACGGGTGTCACAATTACTACAGACAAAACATTTTTTTTTGGGTGACTTTTGGGTCAGGGTACCAGGGAGGACAGCCAGAAAATGGCTCTCATGCAGCCGGCTCACTGCATCTGGATTTAGAAAACTGACGCGATCTGGGATTGAAGCTAATGCTATCTAGCGTCACCCATGACACTAATGCAGTGATCAGCAAAAGAATATGTACACTGTACTAATGACATTGTGACAGGGCAATAAAAATGGTTAACTGGGGGGGGGGGGGGGGGTGCGATCTTGGGGTTAAATGTACCTATCTAGGTGTTTTACTGTGTTTGTGTGCTGCTTTTACTCACTGTGTGCTCTGATCTCTTCTCATGCGGGAACTGAAAGGGTTCCAGGAGAGAAGAGACCATCAATTCCTGCGCCTGTGTTTTGTAAAAACAGCCACATGCTGATCTGTGATTCATCAGACACGATCAGCAGGTTCAGGCCAAAAATCATTGGCCCGGACCTGAAGACTGATCGGTGCTGGATCGAATCACAGCATCGGCGGGTGCGCACACGCATGCTCTCTGCCCAGGAGTGTGGATCACATACTAGGTACCTTACCATCGTATATGTAAGTTATATGGTCGACAAACAGTTAGGTCCCGTACACACGAGAGGATCTATCCGCTGGAATTGATCTGCGGATCAGTTCCAGCGGATAGATCCGCTGGTGTGTACATCCCAGCGGATCTTTTTCCGCTGATTTTTTTAGGGCCGACCGATTTCCAGCAGATAAAAATTTCTTAGCATGCTAAGAAATCTATCCGCTGGAATCGGCTTCAGCGGATTGATCCGGTGGTCTGTACAGACTCACCGGATCAATCCGTCCGATTCCCTCCCTCGCATGCGTCGTAATGATTCGACGCATGCGTGGGTATCCTTATATGACAGCGGCGCGCACGTCGCCGCGTCATCATCGCGGCGACGACGCGACACGTCATCGCGATGGGATTTCGGCGCGGATTTCGATCCGATGGTGAGTACACTCCATCGGATCCAAATCCGCGGAAATCCTCGAGAGGATTTATCCGCGGATACGGTCCGGCGGACCGTATCCGCGGATCAATCCTCTCGTCTGTACCCGGCATTAAAGTACGGTGCACATGGGCAGCCAGCCAGCCAGCAAAATAACAAAAAGTGTAAAATGTTTCAGCAATTTGTGTTGGGTTTATGTTGAAAACATTTGCACATATATGTGAAGCCGCACTGTCACGTCAAGGCCCCTCTGCAAAGTGCGGTCCCTAACTCTACTCTAATGTAATTTCCACATTGTGATAAACAGAGCAAGAAATCAATTCTGACTCTAAACTGGTTCAAAAAATTCATTCAAAACAAAGGTTTTGGTTGCATATATTTGCAATCATATGTGAAATTACCTTACATTACAGGCTGATCCAAACCTACCTGAAAAAAATACTGGCCTCCAACATCCCTCTTATAGCCGGTCCAAAACACACCTAAAAAAAAAACACCCTTCATCCTCCCCTCATTTAACACACAACTGAAAAAAATACCGGCCTCCAACATCCCCTCTTAAGCAATCCAACACACACCTAACAATGTGTATTGTGTGCTAATTTTACTAGAGATCTCTCTGTTTCTTATCCCTGTGATTGTTTCCTCTGTACAGAGCCCTGGGTTTATTGTCAACCCAGGGCTCTGGGCTGTGATTGGATACAGCCGACGTCAGGGCTGGGCTCAGCCCTTCCTTCTCAGAGCTCTGTGCTCAGCTGACGGTTAATTGCCAAAACCTCTTTCCTGGTGCCTCCATGGCAGCATACTAGTGATAGAGCTCCGCCTCGACTCCTCCCTCAGGACTAGTGAATAGAATAAATTAAAGGCATAGCCCCTCCCCCAACATTCTCCTTTTTTTCCTCCATACCTTCTTGTACTGGTGAAGAGTAGAAGTATGTCCATACCTCTGCAGTCGGCAGCGTCCGCCGGGTTTAGCCTTTCCCGGGCGCAGTCCCTGTTCTTGGGCCGCTATTAGCGCTAATAAGCTGGGAGACCCCTCTGTGGATCTGTTGGGGTCGCATCGCAGAGTTTCCTCATAGGAACGCAAACTGCCAGGAGCACCTATGAATGACATGGAAGCTGCGGAAGGATCGGCTCCACTATCCCAGGCCAGACTTTTCTTTCCCTTTTTGTTTCATTTCTGCTGTGTTGTATATATGTTTTTCTTTTTTAAATTGTAATGCTGTAAAAAAAAAAAAAACCTGGAGGTGCCCTGTCGATTTGACAGTCTGTGGGGTCTGCCCTGTGTCAGGTATCACTAGGAGTCAGCTGGTCCCTCACTATGGCAGGGGGGGGCCGCTCTGGTCAGCGCCCATACTGTTGGTGCTTTTGCACCTACATTTCCTGAGGATCCCGGCGCCCTGATACAGTACTTCCTGTGTCACGGGCGCCGGCGCTTCTGCGCATGCGCGTCGCGTGCGCGGCGCATGCGCAATGACGACGCGGGACACGGCGGCCATTTTGGATTCTGGAAACAGGGCTCTTTTGCCCTTGTTTCCAGTCTTTTGGCTGGGGGCGGATCCTGGGGGAAGGTTTTCCCTCAGGAAAGTTTAAATAAAGACCTAGACAGGGCTTGGCTGTTTGCTGCAGTAACGGATGTTAAGCCCTGCTAGGTTTTTCAGCCCAAAATTGTTGGTAAGTAGGAAGGAGATGGGGGGGGAAAGTGCCAGCATAGCAGCACCTGTCTGAAGATTGCAGACAGGTGCCTTTCTTGTCCTTTGATTGCACGTATTATTTATTATTATTTATTATTAATTATTATTCATTATTACTATTATTTATTTATTTTTTTGTGTGGCCTCTCTACGCCTTTTTTGCAGCCGATCCTTCCGCCCAAGCTCTACAATGAGTCATTCGCCGCGTAACAAAGATCCTCACACCATTAGGTATGGACCAACGATTCGTGAGTATTTAAAAAAAAAAAAAAAAGTGCCCTCACTGTTTTCTGACGTGAGTTCCTTACACCGTAGCCCTGCCCACTCCAAGAGGACCAGAAAGTCATCAAGATCTCGCGATAATGACAGCCCTGACCGCAGATCGGGTTCCTCGCGACACCGGTCCCACTCAAGACGAAGATCCCGATCTCCACGCCATGGATCACAGAGGTCAAGATCCAGGGGTCATGACCACTCTCCATCTTCTAGAGGCCAAAGAAGGAAGAAGTGTTGGACATGCGGGGCTACGCCACTACCCGACAAGGTAGTTTGTAAGGACTGCTTTACGGACTATGCGTCCAACCGCGAGCAGGAAAATCGGCAGGCAGTAGAACTGCTGGACAAAGCCATGAGGGACTCCTTCTCCAAGCTCTTGGCTTCTGTCCCTCTTCAGCCGACCTCGCAGGTACCACAGACTCAGAATGTGGAGCCCAGTCTCCCGGGGCCCTCAACAGTCGGGCAACCTGTACTACCGACTGATCGGTCAGGCAGAGACTCCTCACCCGGAGATGACTCGGAGTACTCAGCAGAGGAGTCAGAACCCTCAGGGTTCAGCTTTTCCCTGGTAACCCCGTTTATCCAGGCAGTAAAGTCAGCAATCTCCTGGAAAGAGGCGGATGATCCCCCTCAAGAGGCGCCAAGCTATTTTCCCTTTCTCAAGAGGAAGCAGATTCTTTCCCATTAATGGGGGAGATTAGCCAGGTCATTCTCAACGAATGGGCAAAGCCTGATAAAAAGTTCTCCTTGACCCGGCTCAACAAGGTGTATCCCTTACCAGAGTCTGGAACACAGGCACTGAACTCCATGCCTGTGGTGGATGCATCAGTGGTACGCCTTGCCAAAAACGTGACCTTACCAATGGAGGATTCCACCTCCTTCAAGGATCCCCTAGACAGGCGTATTGACCTAGAACTAAAGAGGAGCTACTTGGCGGCAGGAGCGGCCTGTAAACCGGCCATCGCCCTCACGTCAGTCTCTAATGCCATTAGGTCATGGACGGATAACATTGAGACTGCTTTGCGTCAGAACGTCCCAACAGAAGACGTAATAAAAGCTTTAGAGGAACTCAGGCTATCAGCAGACTTTGTCGGAGTCGCTGCCATTGATACCATTAGATGCTCGGCGAGATCTATGTTACACTCCGTGATGGCAAAAAGGGCCTTATGGCTGAAACCCTGGTCAGCTGATCTTTCATCCAAACAGAGCTGGTGCAAGATTCCCTTTGATGGGAAGGCGCTTTTTGGAGATAAGATGGATAATGCAATCTCTAGGCTGTCAGGAGGGAAGTCTGGTATGCTCCCACAAGATAGGAGAACACGAAGATTCAGAGGCGGTCCCTCTAGGTTCCGCCGCACAGATTCTAGAGACTTCAGAAGTGCGGGTCAATTCAGAGGAAGACCTTGGAGAGGCACTCAGCAATCCTTCTTGAATAGGAAGATGAAAGCCCCACCGGCTCCTCAGGAGCAAAAGCAGTCCTTTTGACGTCCAGCCATCCCTGACACTCCCGGTGGGAGCCAGGCTAAAGCATTTCATCTCAGCCTGGGCCACCCATTGCCAGGACCCCTGGGTTCTGTCCACTATCCAATGGGGGCACTCTTGGAAGTTTTTTCAAACTCCACCTCGGAGCTCGTTCAAGAGATCGGAAATTCCATCTTCTCCCCTGAAAGCTCAAGCTCTAAAAGACTTTTTAGTGTCACTCCAGCGTCAGGAAGCAGCCATTCCTGTGCCCTTGGCAGAGCAATTCACGGGTTTTTACTCCACCTTGTTCCTCGTCCCCAAGAGGACAGGCGGATGGAGACCGGTGATAGACCTGAAGAGGCTCAACCGCTATATTCACACCGAGAGCTTCAAGATGGAATCCTTGCAGACAATAATCCAGGCAGTTCAGCCGTTGGATTGGATGATCTCTGTCGACCTCCAGGACGCATACCTGCATGTTCCAATCCAGCCGAAAGTCCAGAAATACCTGAGATTTGCAGTGGGTCATACTCATCTTCAATTCCAAGCTCTACCCTTTGGACTGTGCACCTCTCCCAGGGTATTCTCCAAAATCCTATTGTCTGCCCTAGCCCCCCTGAGGGAGAAGGGCTTAAGGGTGTATCATTATCTAGACGACATCCTACTCCTTGCAAGCAGCCCAGAGCAACTGATGTGCCATCGAACCATTCTGCTCCAAACTCTAAGGGAGTTAGGGTGGTTAGTCAACCTAGACAAGAGCCAACTCATACCAACTCAACAGATGGTCTACTTGGGCGCAGCATTCAACACCCTGAGGGGTACAGTGTCGTTGCCACCGCCAAAGAGGGAGATTATCATTCAGAAAATGATCAAAACCATCCAGAGTCCGGTTTTAACAGCCTCACAATGTCTGAGCCTCATTGGCACTATGTCTGCCTGCATCCCCATGGTCCCATGGACCCATTGGCACCTGAGATTCTTTCAGACTGGTTTCTTGGCGCAGTGGAGGAAACGTCGACTGTCCCAGACGATCCTGATCACAGGACTGATGCGAAAGAGTCTTCAATGGTGGACAGAACCAGAGAACCTCTCCAGACCCCGTCACTTGGGGTCCCTACATTGGACCACAATTACGTCCGATGCGAGCGGACAGGGCTGGGGAGCCCACTGCGGGGAATCCAAGGTACAAGGGAAATGGTCATTCTCCACCCAAGGCGTAGTGTCCAACATCCTAGAATTGAGGGCAGCCTTTATGGCACTAACTTCCCTGACATCCCAAGTCAAGGGTCAGAGGATTCTGCTTCGCCTGGACAACAGGGCAGCGGTTGCGTATCTGCAGAAACAGGGGGGCACACGCAGCAGATCGCTCCTCAAGGAAGTAGAGCCGATCATGCTTTGGGCAGAGAAGAACCTCCTGGACCTTCGAGCAGTATACCTCCCAGGCAAGCTGAATACGGAAGCAGACGCATTGTCCAGAAGATTCTGCGACAACGAGTGGGCGCTCCACCCACGGGTGTTCCGGCAGATTGCCAACTCTTGGGATCCCCCACAGGTGGACCTGTTCGCCTCTTCGGAGAACACCAAGCTGGACAGGTTTGTCTCCAGGTTTCCACATCCGCAAGCCGAAGCAGTGGATGCTCTGACATGCCCATGGAGTTTCTCCACGGCATATGCCTTCCCTCCGCGGTCACTGATACTCAAATTTCTCCTGAGGTTACTCAGGGAATCAGCGCAGGTACTGACGATACTCCCGTACTGGCCGAAGAGACCTTGGTTTCCACTTGCCATGCGTCTCAGTGTGAATCCACCAATCAAGATCCCAGCATTCCCTCAACTTCTGCTGCAGGGCAAACTGCTTCACCCAAACCCTCAGAGGTTGGACCTTCGAGTCTGGAAGTTGAGAGGCGAAGGTTCGAGTCCCTAGGCTGCTCGTCAGGGGTCATCTCAACCCTCTTAAAGGCCAGGAAACCCACAACGAATAATATATATTCAAAGATCTGGGATAAGTTCGTGTCCTACGCAGTCGATAACGGCTTTGATCCTATCGTCCCCTCTACAAACCATGTATTAGGTTTCCTTCAGACAGGACTTGACCTAGGCCTTAGTCTAAGCTCCCTCAAGGTTCAGGTAGCAGCAATTTCAGCCGCAACCAGTAAAAGGTGGGCAGAAGATCCTTTGCTAGTTATCTTCTTTAAAGGCGTCCTAAAGATCCGTCCGCCTGCTAGACGATCCTTCCCTAAATGGGATCTGTCTCTGGTCCTCGAGGCTCTGTCAATCCAGCCTTTTGCTCCAGTAGAACAAATAACCCTTTGGAATCTAACGCTGAAAACAACGTTTCTGCTAGCCATCACCTCCGGTAGGAGGATCTCAGAACTCCACTCCTTAGGAATTGGGGAAGACCACATCTCTTTCTTCCCTGACAGGGTGGAACTTTGCCCACTCAGAGGGTTCATGCCGAAGGTCGCCTCTACAAGCCACCTGTTGGAACCTTGGGCTCTACCAATATTTGCAGATACTAATACAGAAACCTGCCACGAACTGGATGTGTCCAGAACACTCAAGGCCTATCTAGAGGCCACCGGCTCCTTCAGAACCTCAGAGAGACTGTTCATCGTACCTTTTGGTAAACACAGGGGCAAGGAAGCCTCCATCAGGACTCTAGCATCATGGGTCGTGAAGCTAATACAGAGGTCCTACAGGGCGAAGAATATGGAGCCTCCATCTCGAGTGAATGCTCATTCCACTAGAGCAGTCGCTACTTCCTGGGCAACAAGGGCTAACGTATCGCTGGAGACGGTGTGCAGGGCAGCCACCTGGTCATCTCGTAACACGTTTCTCAGGCACTACCACATTGACCCAGGAGCTCTCACAACGGTGGAGTTCGGAAGAAGGACAGTTCAGGCTGCTATGTCCTCTTCTGATTAAAAACTCTTATTGTTAAGCATTATCCCACCCGCGTCAAGCTAGTTATTTATCACTAGTATGCTGCCATGGAGGCACCAGGAAAACGGAAAATTGTATCATACTTACCAGTAATTTTCCTTTCCTGGTGCCTATCCATGGCAGCATACGCTCCCACCCTCGGTATTCTATAGTACGGAGAATGTTGGGGGAGGGGCTATGCCTTTAATTTATTCTATTCACTAGTCCTGAGGGAGGAGTCGAGGCGGAGCTCTATCACTAGTATGCTGCCATGGATAGGCACCAGGAAAGGAAAATTACTGGTAAGTATGATACAATTTTCCGTTTTCTTCCACAGTGACTCACCTGGTCTTAATTTCCTGCTTGTCAGCTAGAACTGCTGGCTATAAAAAACTCCTTAAATCAGATCTCCTGTGCCTTTGCCTTGGTCAACATATCTGGGCTCTTTCTGCTGTGTTTTCCTGTGAAAGACATCTGGTTCCTGATCTTGTTTGCTGCACCCAATTTTGCTGATCTCTGGACTCCTATTTCTCTAGCTTGTTCTGACTACCCGTCCTGGTGGTTGGCATGGGGCGGGGTCACCATATGACATCACCCGGTGACCCCACCCCATGCCAACCATCAACCACCACTTATGACATCACCACCCGGGGCATGATGGGCAGTGACGTCATAAAGGGTGGGGTTACCGGATCACATCACCTGGTGACCCTGCCCCATGCCAATATAAGTCGTTGCACACCACGCACATGGCATTAGAGTAGGAGTGAGTGTCGAGTCAACATCAGAAGAATAGGGGAGAAGACCGGGCAAGAGCGAGCAAAAGAGTGGGAAAAAGAGCAGAAGAAAGCAGAGGAGTCCCAGCAGAAGACACTGGACAGCGGGAGAAGAACCAAAGATAGCGGAGAAGAGGCCAGAGAGGGGAGAAGTTGGAAGAGACCCCTGGAGCTGCCTAAATTACTTTAAAAACCTGTGTAGTGTGTTTTATTGTTGACACTTTTTTTCAGGTGAATGGGTAGGGGTACAATGTACCCCATACTCATTCACATAGGGTGGGATCTGGGGCCCCCTTATTAAAGGGGCTCCCAGATTCCGATAAGCCCCCCACCTGCAGACCCCAACAACGGCCAGGGTTGTCAGGAAGAGGCCCTTGTCCTCATCAATATGGGGACAAGGTGCTTTGGGGTGGGGGACGCAGGGCCCCCTGCCCCAAAGCACCCTCCCCCTGTGTTGAAGGCATGCGGCCTTGTACAATTCAGGAGGGGGGCGCTCGCTCGTCCTCACCCCCTTTCCTGACCTGGGCTGTGTGCTCGGATATGGGTCTGGTGTGGCTTTTGGGGGGACCCCCACACCGTTTTTTTGCAGCGTTGGGGTTCTCCTTAACCACTTAAGCCCTGGACCATTATGCAGCTAAAGGACCAGGCCCCTTTTTGCAATTCGGCACTGCGTCGCTTTAACTGATAATTGCACGGTCGTGAGACGTGGCTCCCAAACAAAATTGACGTCCTTTTTTCCCACAAATAGAGCTTTCTTTTGGTGGTATTTGATCACCTCTGCGGTTTTAATTTTTTGCGCTATAAACCAAAATAGAGCGAAATTTTTGCTATAATAAATATCCCCCAAAAATATATATAAAAAAAAAATTCCCTCAGTTTAGGCCGATAAGTATTCTTCTACATATTTTTGGTAAAAAAAAACGCAATAAGCGTTTATTGATTGGTTTGCGCAAAAGTTATATAGCCAGATTCACGTAGTTTGGCGTATGTCTTTTTAACAGAAAAAGTTTGGCGTATGTTTAAGCTGGCGTAGCGCAGCTCATTTGCACTACGCCGACGTAAAATAGAGAGGCAACTACAGTATTCACGAAGCACTTGCTCCGTAAGTTATGTCGGCGTAGCGCAAATGGGCCGGCGTAACCCCGCCTAATTCAAAGTAGGCATGTAGTTGGCGGGCTACATTTAAATTAACCGTGACCCCATGTAAATGAAGGCCGTTCGTACGGCGCATGCGCACGCATGCTCAGAATCACGTTGCAAATACTCAATGCTTTCGACGTGAACGTAACCTACGCCCAGCCCCATTCACGTACGCTTACGCAAACGACGTAAAATACGACGGCTGTTCCGTCGTCCATACATTGCATGGGCTGCGCCATCTTTTTGGTGGTTAATCTTTACGCCGGCGTATGTCTTACGTAAACGGCGTATCTTACTGCGACGTGCGTACGTACGTACGTACGTACGTTCGTGAATCAGCGTATCTTGCTCATTTACATATTTGACGCGTAAATCTACGTACACGCCCCTAGCGGCCAGCGTAAATATGCACATAAGATACGACGGCGTAGGAGACTTACGTCGGTCGTATCTTGGCCAAATTTATGCGTATCTGGTTTCCAGAATACGCTTAAATACACGACGGCGCTCATTCGGACTTACGACGGCGTATCTACTGATACGCCGTCGTAAGTCTGCCTGAATCCGGCTAATAGCGTCTACAAAATATGGGATAGTTTTATTGCATTTTTATTAATCATTTTTTTTTTTTTTACTACTAATGGTGGCGATCTTTATCGTGACATTATGGCGGACACATCGGACACTTTTGACAAATTTTTGGGACCATTCTAATTTTTACAGTGATCAGTGCTATAAAAATGCACTGGTTACTGTGAAAATGACAATGGCAGTGAAGGGGTTAACCTGTAGGAGGCGCTAAAGGGGTTAAGTGTGTCCTAGTTTGTGATTATTACTGTAGGGGGGCGGGGCTGGGCATGTGACGTCACTGATCGTCGTTCCCTATGACACAGAACAGACGATCAGTGACAAGTCACGGAGAAGAACGGGGAAAAGTTTGTTTACACTTACCTCTCCCCGTTCTTCAGCTCTGTGACCTGTTCGCGGGACACCGGCGGTGATCTGGTCCATGGGTCCCACGGGCGCGGGCACAGAGCTTCGGACCGGTGCCATTCTGTCGACGTATATCGTCGTGTGGTGGTCCACAAGCGGTTAAAATACATACCAGACAGGAGGGCCAAGTATGCTCTTGGAGGAGGAACCCATGCAGGTTTAAAAAAATAAAATAAATTGGCGTGGAGTTCCCCTTTAACCACTTAAGCCCCAGGCCAATATGCTGGCTAAAGACCCAAGGGGTTTTTACAGTTCGGGACTGCGTCGCTTTAACAGACAATTGCGCAGTCGTGCGACGTGGCTCCCAAACAAAATTGGCGTCCTTTTTCCCCCACAAATAGAGCTTTCTTTTGGTGGTATTTGATCACCTCTGCGGTTTTTATTTTTTGCGCTATAAACAAAAATAGAGCGACAATTTTGAAAAAAATGCAATATTTTTTACTTTTTGCTGTAATAAAAATCCCCCAAAAACATATATAACATTTTTTTTTTCCTCAGTTTAGGCCGATACGTATTCTTCTACCTATTTTTGGTAAAAAAATCGCAATAATCGTTTATCGGTTGGTTTGCGCAAAATTTATAGCGTTTACAAAATAGGGGATAGTTTTTTTGCATTTTTATTTTTTTTATTTTTTTTACTAGTAATGGCGGCGATAAGCGATTTTTTTCGTGACTGCGACATTATGGCGGACACTTCGGACAATTTTGACACATTTTTGGGACCATTGTCATTTTCACAGGAAAAAATGCATTAAAATTGCATTGTTTATTGTGAAAATGACAGTTGCAGTTTGGGAGTTAAACTCAGGGGGCGCTGTAACATTTAGGGATCACTGTGTATGTGTTTACTAGTGTAGGGGGGTGTGGCTCTAGGACTGACATCATCGATCGAGTCTCCCTAATAAAAGGAATCACTCGATCGATGCGCCGCCACAGTGAAGCACGGGGAAGCCGTGTTTACACACGGCTCTCCCCGTTCTTCAGCTCCGGGGAGCGATCGCGACGGAGCGGCTATAAACAAATAGCCGTGCCGTCGTCCCGGATCGCTCCCCGAGCGGACCCGACCTCCGCATGTACCGGGGGGGGGTCCCGATCGGACCCCCACCCACGTCTAGGCAGGCACGTACAGGTACGTGATTGTGCCTGTCCGTGCCATTCTGCCGACGTAAATGTACATGAGGAGGTCGGGAAGTGGTTAAGATCATCAAAGCACAAGTCACATGCCAAAGTCAGATCCCTTAGTACAGGGATTCGACTTTGATCCAACTTCAGAAAAAAAGTAGTGCAGGGACTACTTTGAAGTCAGCACAGCCTGTGCTAATATGAATGTTAGTCATTGAAAATCATGGAGAATGACTTGTCATGCAATTTTGCAGTCCAAAATCGTGGGACAAGTCGTATAAGTGTGAAAGGGGCCTAAAGCTCTTTTCTGTTTCAGCAGCCTCAGGTCCACAAAGACATGGTTTGACCAGTTTAGTGTAAAATAACTAAAGTGGCCTACACAGATCCTTGACCTCAGCCATTGTAACAACTTTAGGATGAATTGGAGCCCCAATTATGAGCTAGGTCATTTAGTCTAACATCAGTACTTGACCTCACAAATGTTATTTTGGATGCATGGTCAAATGGTTTCCACATAGACACTGTTACAACCACAGAGGGGTTGAAGGTAACTCAGTATTAATGCCCATGGTTTGGTATAGGATGTCCAACAAGCTCAGGTGCTGAAGGTCAGGTGACCAAAATTTGGCCATATAGTATGTGTGAGCAGTATCTTCTCAGGTGTGTAGCAGATGAGATGAAAGATATGATCACTGAGGATTACTTTGGCATGCACATTCATACAATCACTGGTGTGTAGTGTCTAAAACCACATGGATGATAAGCATTTGCCCACACATTAGGTCAGTTCTTACCATCAATACAGATGGTGGCCAGATCTGTTCAGATAGCACTGCCCACAACCCAGAAGTCTCAGTTGACCAATGTTTTAGCTGTCCCATTAATATTAAATTATGACATTTTAGGCAGGGGAGGATTGGACGAGGTGGCTTTGCTGGAATGGATGAAGTGGGTTATATAAATGTAGAAAGGATGTCCTAAATTGAATATAAAAAGCCAAACTTTTAGCATAGGGTCCAACTTTTTTTGGACCCTCTGATTTCTTCTCACTATCATGTAACAATAATACATTCTCAAATTTAAGAAGTGATTTAGAATGATATCTGATGAAAAAGAAGGAAAACGAAAGAAATCATTTATTAAAAGGCGATGACAGACAATGGTATGATTCTGAATTCCGCTATTATAGGAAATGAAACTCATTCCAAAGACAAGATCTGTTTTCAAAGGAATGTAGAAGATGAAACAATATTACTGAGTATAACCAGTCATATCAGGTCATGATCTGTTTTCTGGTCAAATGACAGAAAATGCTCAGGAGTATGATAGCTATTTCACTGAACATTCATTAATTAATTCTACATCACATCATGTATTTCTAAGAAATGGTCAATAATCAAAATATAAGCAGTATATTCTATGTAAACATGTTCTATTGCCTGACAGTCAGGATTGACAAGTTGACAACTATATAAAAATCTACAATTTCTAAAATATGTAGGCTTTTTTTCAACTTTTTTTTTTTTTTTTGAGGATCAAGGATAAGCCTCTGTAATTTTTTTAAATATTGTCTGCAACTTCATTAGGGAAACACGACAGGATTGAGTTGAAAAGGGAAGGTAAACCCACCTTTGATCGTGGTCTCCAGCACAGATGTCCTCGTTGGAAGACATCTCCTCTACACTTACTAGTGGCAACAATAAAATGTTGGATTTTGATTTGGTCACAATTGCCAGGACGTGTACAGTGAGCATCAAGCTGAGCTTCACACACTCATTTACCAATATCCCATGTGGTTCCCAAGTGTGACCTGGAACTACCCACATCAAAGAATCATGTAATGTCATGGTACAAAAGTCCAAGATGTCCTGTTATGAAGAGTCGGCCCAACATAGGCAAGGGGGAATCACACAGCTCACAGTAAGTAGGTCTAGATTAATTGTAGTATCACACAGTACAGGACAAGCTGACCAAATGGATTGCTCACCATATGATTCCCTTAATCCTGGGCATTCTAGGGATGACATGGACAAAACACCAGACTGCTAACGTGCGTAAAGCGTCACTTGTAATTAGGGTTGTCCAGATACCGATACCAGTATCGGTATCGGGACCGATACCGAGTATTTGCGCTAGTACTCGTACTCGCGCAAATACTCCCGATACCAAAATAGAATACTTTTTTTTTTTTTTTTTTTTGTGACATCGAGCGGTGCATAGAGGCAGGGCCGGATTAACCGTGGGGCCATCATAATATAGGCCCAAACTTAATTCTCTCACCAGGGGCCGGCCGACGACCGCTATATAATAAATCCACACGTCCAGGCAGCTGCAGCCTGCATTATGATATAGGCCCAATTGACGCAGTGAACAACATTTAATCACGGGCCGTGGGCCGCGAGTAGCTGCTATGATTCACAGCAGAGCCGTGGCTATCCACAACAACACAGCCTCTTGTAGTGCGGGCGGTGCCAGTGCGCCGAGGCTGAGCATGCTCCTCCCCTTCAGTACTGTACTGAACACAGACACTGACTGTAGGCGGAGCTTGACGTCCCCCGGCGGCGTGCGTGACGTCATCCAGAGGTCGTCCCCAGCGTCCTAGGAGTCTCCATTGCCTTGCGAAAGGACCGCACGATCGACAGGAAAAGTACAGTAAAAGCAAGTAAGCCATGAACGCTGGGGAAGTCACTGTCATACAGATGAGATAATGTTTAATTGTGCAGAAGAAGTGTGGGTACAGTACTGGCTGCAACGAACCTGAAGTGGTTAACTTTTTTTTGGGGGGGTGCTATATCAGTGCAGGGAGGCAGCTTATTAGTGCATCTCATCAGTGCCACATTTATGAGTGCCACCCAATCAATGCCAGTGCCACCTATCAGTGCCATCCATTTATGAGTGCCATCCAATCAATGCCAGTGCCACCTATCAGTGCCATTGGATGGCACTGATAGGTGGCACTGGCATTGATTGAATGGCACTCATAAATGGATGGCACTGATAGGTGGCACTGGCATTGATTGGGTGGCACTGATGAGATGCACTAATAAGCTGCCTCCCTGCACTGATGCACTAATGGGCACTGATTTGCACTGATAGGTGGCACTGGCTAGCTGCACTTTTGGGCACTGGCACCGATGAGCTGCACTGATAGGTGGCACAGGCAGTGATCACTCCTTCAATGATATGTAGTTTTCCAGTACCGTATGCTAAAAAACAGCCCCACACCATGATGTACCAGTTCTTCATAATTCTAAAGAAAATATCCTTAGTCTGTATTGTGGTTTGAAAACGGTCACATGACATTTAAAAAAAGTATCGGTATTCGGTATCGGCGACTACTTGAAAAAAAGTATCGGTACTTGTACTCGGTCCTAAAAAAGTGGTATCGGGACAACCCTACTTGTAATGCACATACTGGTAGCGCCCTAGCTTCGCTTAAGCCACTTACAAGCTCAGTTCCCCAAGCAGTGAGACCCATCAACAGCTACAAGTCTCCTTTTGCCGTCACTGCAGTAAATTATGTGAATTTAGCTCATCTAACTAGTACAGTTTTAACATAACCATGTGGTGAACTCATGAATCAATGAGTAAGGCCAAAGCCAAATTGCTGGTCTAACTAAGCCAATGGTACAAGATATTCTCAATCAAGCAGCATTGTCTTCTAAAGACCCTTTTTGTGATACTGATATTTATTGACCAGCCGGGTAGATCGACGAATTGATTTACATACTGCTTATTGCCTAGTTTTGGATTTGAAATATATGCTTTATAGGTTCCTAAATTATTTTAAAATACAACTGATTTACACTTAAATTTACAGAAATATCACTCATGCGGCATTATGTTTGTGAATTGGACAGTACAAGCAGTGCAGGCATTTTCAGACAATACACCTATCAACATTTTTTTAAATACATGGGGCAGGCAACAATGAAATAGTGTAAATAAAAATCACCTATCCAGCATTCCATCTATAACATGGGTTTATAACATCTGCAGACTATTAGCTAGATTCACAAAGAGTTACGCCGGCGTATCGCCGTCGTAACTCGGAATCTAAGCCGTCGTACATTTAAGTGTATTCTCAAATTGAGTTACGCTTAAATGTAGCTAAGATATGACTGCCTGCGCCGTCGTATCTTAGCTGTCTAGTTCCGCCGGCCGCTAGGGGCGTGAACGCTGATTTACGCCTAGAATGCATAAGTCAGTGAGATACGCCGATTCACGAACGTACGCTTGCCCGTCGCAGTAAAGATTTGCCGTAAGGCGTTTTCTGGCGTAAAGTTAGTCGAACAAATAGCTGGCCTAGCCAATGTTAAGTATAGCTGTCGTTCCTGCGTCAAATTTTGAAATTTTTACGTTGTTTGCGTAAGTCGTCCGTGAATGGGGCTGGTCGAAACCAATACGTCCTTGCGGCGTACTTTGGAGCAATGCACACTGGGATATGTGCACGGACGGCACTCATCTCAACTCAATCATTTACATAAAACACGCCCCCCTGTTCCTCATTTGAATTAGGCGCGCTTACGCCAGCCCATTTACGATACGCCGTCGTAACTTAGGAGGCAAGTGCTTTGTGAATACAGCACTTGCCTCTCTGACTTACGGCGGCGTAGCGTATATGCGATACGCTACGCCGCCTCAAAGTTAAGCCAGTCTTTCTGAATCTGGCTATATGCCTATCTAGCTACATTAGTGCCACATCAACCAGAACACTATTCTAATTTCAGAACTTTGCTTCTTTTCCCACCTTGTAGGCTATTTTTATTATGTCATGCCTGAATCTGCATGACATAATTGCAGTAATAACCTCCTTTTATCTCATGGCCAACAAGCATTTTGATCTTATTTTAGAAGAATAGAAGACAACTAAAGAAGAAAAAACTGTAGAGCACAAGAAAGAAAAAAGGAAAGAAGATACAAAGAGGAGGGGAGGAGGGATTATGTGGATAAAAGGATAACTGTGGCAGTCCATTAATGAACAATAAGGAGATTAAGGGAAAAAAAAAGAAAAAAAGAGGTTTATCTTGCAAAAAAAAAAAAAAAGAATTTAGACAATTTGGTCATTCCGTTGTTCCTACTGTCTAGTCATCATCACAATCAGTAGATCCATGACACCGAAAAGGTCTCAGTACTCTTGAAATGGTAAACTCTATCAACTAATATCACATTTTCCCGAATGCTTCAGAATGTTTTTTGCATATAGAAGGTTCAGTCGATGATATGTATGAAATTTATTCCAGAGCACTACTCTAGAT
Source organism: Rana temporaria (assembly GCF_905171775.1). Taxonomy (NCBI): domain Eukaryota; kingdom Metazoa; phylum Chordata; class Amphibia; order Anura; family Ranidae; genus Rana; species Rana temporaria. Next base: position 83,732,813 of record NC_053490.1, read on the forward strand.
GTATGTTTTACGAACTTAGGCAGCTTTAATTAAAGAAGAAGTATCATTTTTTTTTACAGAATTTTGTTCTGGATGGGACAAAGTACATGTAGTACTTTGTCCCATCTTCCTAGGTGCCCTGTAGTGATAGCTACAATGTTGGACACATGTAATTCCTAAACCCTTCCTCCGATTTGGATGTACACACCAACAAATTAATCCTGAGAGTGTGCACATTCAGCTCATATCCATTACATAACTAGATCTTTAATACGTTTTGGTAAATACCTGAAAAAATAATAAAATTGTGCCTGTGTCCAAATATACAGTGCCTTGAAATGTTCCACATTTTTTGATGTTACAACCAAAAACGTAAATGTATTTTATTGGGATTTTATGTGATAGACCAACACAAAGTGACACAGAATTGTGAAGTGGAAGGAAAATGATAAATGGATTTCAACATTTTTTACGAATAAATATCTGAAAAGTGTGGCATGCATTTGTATTCAGCCTCCTTTACTTTGATACCCCTAACTAAAATCGAGTGAAACCAATTGCCTTCAGAAGTCACCTAATTAGTAAATAGAGTCCACCTGTGTGTAATTTAATCTCAGTATGAATACAGCTGTTCTGTGAAGCCCTCAGATGTTTGTTAGAGAATCTTAGTGAACAAACAGCATCATGACGGCCAAGGAACACACCAGACAGGTCAATGATAAAGTTGTGGAGAAGTTTAAAGCAGGGTTAGGTTATAAAAAAAATCCCAAGCTTTGAACATCATCCAAAAATGGAATAGTATGGCAGAACTGCAAACCTACCAAGACAAGGCTGTCCACCTAAACTGACATGCCAGGCAAGGAGAGCATTAATCAGAGAAGCAACCAAGAGGCCCCTGGTAACTCTGGAGGAGCTGCAGAGACCCACAGCTCCAGTGGGAGAATCTGTCCACAGGACAACTATTAGTTGTGAACTCCACAAATCTGGCTTTTATGGAAGAGTGTCAAGAAGAAAGCCATTGTTAAAAGAAAGCCATAAGAAGTCCTGTTTGCAGTTTGCGTGAAGCCATGTAGGGAACACAGCAAACGTGGTAGAAGGTGCTCTGGTCAGATTGAACTTTTTGGCCTTAAAGCAAAACGCTATGCGTGGCAGAAAACTGGCAGAAAACTAACACTGCACATCACCCTGAACACATCATCCCCACCGTGAAACATGGTGGTTGCAGCATCATTTTGTGGGGATACATTTTCTCAGCAGGGACATGGAAGCTGGTCAGAGTTGATGGAAAGATGATTGAAGCCAAATACAGGGCAATAGTAGAAGAAAACTTGTTAGCGTATGCAAAAAACTTGAGACTGGGATGAAGGTTCACCTTCCGGCAGGACAATAACCCTAAACAGCCAGAGCTACAAAGAAATCCGATTTAGACACTCTCCATCAAATCTGACAGAGCTTGAGCAATAACTCAGAATGGGCAACAATGTCACTCTCTAGATGTGTAAAGCTGGTAGAGACATCCCCAAAAAGGCTTGCAGCTGTATTGCAGCAAAAGGTGGTTCTACAAAGTATTGAGGGACTGAATTCAAATGCATGCCATACTTTTCACATATTTATTTGCAAAAAAATTGAAAACTATTTATCATTTTCCTTCCACTTTACAATTATGTGCCACTTTGTGTTGGTCTATCACATAAAATCCCAATAAAATACATTTACGGTTTTGGTTGTAACATGACAAAATTTGGAAAATTTCAGGTGGTATGAATACTTTTTCAAGGCACTGTATATGCACCTAACTGTGTATGCTCATATTGATATTTGCGCTGTGGCTACTTTTGTTTTCTACAAGTTATTGAGGATTCCCAGACGTGATGAGCCCTGCTGCACCACAATCTCAGCCGTCATTCATCCATCCATCACCTCTCAGGCCTAGTACACACGAGAGGATTTATCCGCGGATACAGTCCAACGGACCGTTTCCGCGGATAAATCCTCTCGAGGATTTCCGCGGATTTGGATCCGATGGAGTGTACTCATCATAGGATCGAAATCCGCGCCGAAATCCCATCGCGATGACGTGTCGCGCCGTCGCCGCGACGAATCATTACGACGCATGCGGGGGATCCATTCGGACGGATTGATCCGGTGAGTCTGTACAGACCAGCGGATCAATCCGTTGGGATGGATTCAAGCGGATAGATTTGAAAGCATGTCTTCAAATTTTTATCCGCTTGAAATCCATCCCAGTGGATAAAAATCCGCGGAAAGAGATCCGCTGGGTTGTACACACCAGCGGATCTATCCGCTGGAACTGATCCGCAGATCAATTCCAGCGGATAGATCCTCTCGTGTGTACGGGGCCTCACATTCTCTCCTGCGATATATCCCACATTGACTTTCACTAAAGCTGCTGATTGATGAATTCCACCCTGATCCATCCCACTGGAACCAAGACTCCATAGGAGCACTGGACTTGGAGCCTCTCTGTTGCATATTTTTTTCCAAATATACATTTTATTGAAGATTTCAAATAAAAAAGGTACAGAAAGGGTACAATACAACAGTGGTCAAATTTGGCAGTCCAACATATATAAAGGTCATCAATAGAAGGTTCGTATTCAGTCCACAGTAGGGATAGCATACTGTATGCCAAACAAAATAAAAGGACGTGGTAGCTCATTGCATAAATCACTCCATTTGACCAAAAACCATCCCTTACCACATATACACATATGTATGATATTGTTATAATTACTGGGCAGCATACATAGTTGGGCTATCGACGACCCGATTACCTCAGCATAACTAGAGAGAAAAGACGGTCCCAAAGTAGCTAGATGTATAGCCATCAGTGGAGTATATAGAAGGTAAAACAAGCAAGGAAAGATAAGGGGGAGGGGGTATTGTTCAACACGAGCGCGATGGACACGGCAAAGTCATCACCCTACAGTCGGTCCGTGCTGGCATGACCTTCAAGAGTTCAGTAAGGTATGTCCTTCGTCTGAGAAAATGAACATATTCCATAACATCCAGGTTTTAGGATGCTTTTTTTGTTTGTGTTGGGCCGTGAGCACTAGATCTTCCAGTGCTTTAATGTCTTCTACTTTGCGCAACCACAATCTAATGGAGGGGGGTATGTTTTGCTTCCATGTAGCTGAAATGCAAGACTTTGCGGCTTTGAGTAAGTGTCGAACAACCGATTTCTTGTATGACCGTGCCGGGATTGTGGTGTCGTGTAGCAGGATGAATGCAGGATCTTTCTGAATTGTGCGATCTGTAAATTTCTGAATGATTGTCTCAATTGTTGTCCTGAAGTGTTGTAGTAGTGGGCAAGACCAGAAGATATGGAGAAGTGTCCCAGTGTCTGTCTGGCATCTCCTGCACTTGTCTGATGCAGTAGGGAAGAATCTGTGTAGTAACTGAGGTGTAAAATACCACCTTGTTAGAATCTTATAATTTGTTTCTTGAATTTTTGTGCAGATGGACGATTTCAGGGAGAATCTAAGAATGTTTTGTTTTTGTATGGCTGTGAAAGTACATTGTAGGTCATTTTACCATTTCTGCAGAAACAACAAATCTTTTTGTTTTCCGCTGGGGTGTTGAGTAGAGAATATGTTTTGGAGAGTACCTGGGGTAGTATCCCTTCTTCTCTACAATAGTCTTCTAAAGTTGTCAGGTCGCGTTTGAAATGTGTAAATTCTGGTATTAAGTGAATGAAATGGTCGGATCGCTTTCCAAAATAATAGCTGAAAACCCCCGGTATCATGCATTAGTGATTAGATCGAGGTCCAATTATCTCCGTCTATGTAATGTAAAGCGCAATCTTTACCCGCCGTCCAAAGTGTCTCATACTCTGATTGGTCCAGTCTTCTCTGTTACATCTTAAAGTTCCCTTCTGCCCATGAATCCTTATTCCCGGATTGAAGGTTTGATGAGCCTGAACTTAGAACACAATGAGACTTTTTTTTCTTATTAATTTATTACAATTACTTGGGAAAAATCTTAATATTTAGGAATACTAGCATACTGGAAGTTACCGTAAGTAATATATCTAGGAGTCAAGAATAAAAATCAGCATGCAAAGCAAAGGGGGAAGAAAAATGAAATATACAGAGCAATTTATGGCAGTTAATGCCCTTTTCAGATCACAACTAGAATATATGGCGCTGCTCTGCTCCAGATACATTGGTATGTTTAATTGTGAGCAAGTCCTCTGTGGAAAAATTTATAATGTCATTTTTTAGCTTGTGAAGGTAAGATCACTAAAGATTTAATCTGTTTAATGTATGTCCCTGGGCCACATTTTGTATACAGGCAAAGGTCTTGACACCAGTATTGGCAGTAGGCATCCTGAAGCTGATTCCTCCCCATTTCTGACGGACAATGACTTGTTCTGCAGTGTGTCTCTGGCAAAAAAAATAAAGTAGGACTTTGCTTCAACATGTAAGACCTGCCCCCCCCCTTCCCCAATGACTGGTAGTCTGAAGGCAGATGAAAGAATAATCAAGCAGGAGCTTTAAATTTGGAGAATTCTAGGATGTATTACCTAACTTATCCTCCCTCCAGCAGGTTGCCTCGATCAGTGTAACCAGTCCACTGCAGTTTACTCTATAAGCTGCTCCTGGTCATGGTAGAACTCCTGTACAATACAGGGTACAGCCGTACACTGTACATGATTATGTTGGGGCTCTGCCCCCTAGACCGGATCTTTGTGGAGGAGAGAATAATACTCAAGCCTGCTGGAGGAGGGTGTCACGTAAATAATACAGCCTTTTCTGCAACTCCCTAGACGTAACAGGCATTTAATCCTGGAAAACCAGGGAGACCCACTGGCGGTTCATATCGAGAGAAAACGGACTGGCAGTCTGTTTTCACCTGATTTCCCCATAGAGGAAAGTGGAACTGTGACTAAGCGGAGTCCCGCAAACGGAGACGCCCGTGTGAAAGGAGCCTATAAATAGCAACATTTTACATTTAGGTCAACTTTAATATGCATATTTGCGTATGTCACCTGCTGGATTTGCTTTAGGCTTTAACCTAACAGAGAAATTAATTGGAACACTGAGCAGCCGGACACCCTACTGAAATGAAACCACCCTAAGCCCACATTCACATTGGGCCGATTTGACATGGGATTTGACATGTCAAATCCCGTGCCAAATCAGAGCTAATCACTGGCAATAGCACTGTCCGAATCGGTGTGATGCCGACTTTACGGTGCCGCACAGATTTCCAAAAGTAGTTTCTGCAATACTTTTGGCGACTTCTGGGGCAATCTCAATAGTGGATGAACCCGCACAGATGTCTGTCAAATCGCCCCCAGAGTCAGACTGAAATGCCCGTTTGAAATTGTTCAGCTGATTTCAAACCCGCCCTCAGTGTGAAAGTGGGCTCAGTTAGTTTCTATGTTACCTCTATGTAAATACAGGCCTAGCCTCAGCACAATCACACAATAATACTAGAGCATACACTCAAAGTCAAGTTAAAGTCAAGTGGAAGCCTAATAACCAACTGGTATATTTTTAGATAGATGGAGAAAGTTGGAGTATTTGGAGGAAACTGATACAAAAAAGGGAGAACATATACCCCCTGTGCATAATACAATGCTTGTATGCTCACAAAGGAAAAGATGCACATAAACTGTATAGTCTGCAAGTTCTCTGTGCATCTACTTTTATATTTAAATAGATTTAAATAGATTATTTAAATATTATTTGACAATGTACTATTGGATTCACCAATTAACCTGCAAATCAGCTGGTGGCAGAACATTTCTAATGGTGAGTTTCTTGTATATTAGTCTCAGAAAAAGTTCTTCTTGTTCAATCAATCTGTACCTTCCTTTCATGTTTCCACTACAGAATGAGGGACTGGTTGTTATAAGTAACAAGCAACAAGTACTGATCTTCCTTCATTCACATTTATTAACAACATCCATACTTTAAAATGACCTCTGCCTAGTTTAGTCGGGTGTGTTTGTAACCAAATCGTACCTACATTTTACTGACTCACCCAAGCTTGGTATGTACTGGCATGTTGAAGAATGTCCACAAAGCATTTATTAAAACTATAAACTTTCATCCAGTTAATTGTTCATATATAACTATAGCTCAGGGGTTTGTAAAATAATATTTAGAGATAATCCATGGATTCAGGATGTCTGCGTAAATGCAAAGACTATAATTATTATGTAATGCGTATGACATAGAAATGTGTATGATGCGACAATTAGAAATGCTAAAGCTCTGCTGATGACAGCTGAAGCAGACCAAAACATATGCAGAATTTACGGTGCCAATGGCATACAACAAATCCAATGAAGACAGAAACCCTGTAACTGATACACTTATGCCCCATACAGACGGTCATTTTTTGTGATGAAAAAAAAATGACGTTTGAAGTGATGAAAAAAAACAACATTTTTGAAACTTCATTTTCAAAAACGATGTAGCATACACACCATCATTTTGAAAAATGATGAACAAAGTGATGGCACTCTAAAGGGGAAGTTCTATTCGCCTTGAGGCTGCTTTTAGCTGGTTACTTGTTAGTAAAAGATGATTCGTGCTTTTTTGTCTGTTACAGCGTGATGAATGTGCTTACTCCATTATGAATGGTAGTTTTACCTCCCGTCTCAAAACTTGCTTCTGGGCATGTGCGGGTTTAAAAACGTCGTTTTGCCCACACACTATCATTTTCATTGACACAAAAAATGACATTTTGAAAAACGACACAAAAAATTCGAGCATGTTCGAATTTTTTTTTTGTCATTTTTCAGAAGACATAAAATGACATTTTGCCCACACACGATCATTTTAATTGACATTTTTAAAAATGTCATTTTATTTCATCACAAAAAATGACCGTCTGTACGCGGCATCAGGGTCCTTTCACAGGTCCGCTCCGTTCGTCCGTTTTTTAGACGTCCGTTTACGGACCGCAATGCTTTCCTATGGGTTAGCGTCCGTTAGCGGATGAGCATCCGCTAACGTCCGTTAACATCCGTCTCCGTTAAGCTCCGTTTTTTTGAACGGAAGAAAACCCTAAAGTTTTAGGGTGTTTTTGCAGTGCCTCAGTGTGAAAGGGTAAGGCGTTTTTACAGCACTTTCAAATAATTTTCAATGGAGAGGGGCGTTTTTGGAGCGTTTTTTTTAAGCGCCCAAAAGCTGCTCCAAAGATGCTGCTTGCAGGACTTTTCTCAACGCTCCGCCAGTGCAACGCCTCAGTGTGAAAAGGTAAGGCGTTTTTACAGCGCTTTCAATTCATTTTCAATGAAGAGGGGCGTTTTTGGAGCGTTTTAATAGCGCTATTTTTAACGCTAAAATGCTGTAAAAACGCTTCAGTGTAAAAGGGGTCTAACAGTGAGAGACAGAATAACAACAAAAATATCCAGAAAATCTAGCTCTTTTGGCATCAACTCAACTCGTCGTGTTTGGAGGAGGAATGCTGCCTATGACCCCAAGAACACCATCCCCACCGTCAAACATGGAGGGGAAAACATTAATCTTTGGGGGTGTTTGTCTGCTAAGGGGACACAACTTCACCACATCAAAGGGATGATGAATGTTGCCATGTATCAAATCTTGGGTGACAACCTCCTTCCCTCAGCCAGGGCATTGAAAATGGGTTGTGGATGGGTATTCCAACATGACAATGACCCAAAACACACGGCCAAGGCAACAAAGGAGTGGCTCAAGAAGAAGCACGTCTCCAGACCTTAATCCCATAGAAAATATGTGGAGGGAGCTGAAGGTTCAAGTTACCAAATGTCAGCCTCAAAACCTTAATGACTTGGAGAGGATCTGTAAAGAGGAGTGGGACAAAATCCCTCCTAAGATGTGTGCAAACCTGGTGGCCAACTACAAGAAACATCTGACCTCTGTTATTGCCAACAAGGGTTTTGCCACCAAGTACTAAGTCATGTTTTGCAAAGGGGTCAAATACTTATTTCACTCATTAAAATGCAAACCAATTTATAACTTTTTTAAATGTGTTTTTCTGGATATTTTTTGTTGTTGTTCTGTCTCTCGCTGCTAAAATAAACCTACCATTAAAATGATAGTTTGATCATTTCTTTATCAGTGGGAAAATGTACAAAATCAGCAGGGGATCAAATACTTTTTTCCCTCACTGTATAGGACCTCCTCTGCTATTACACAGGGCATCAGCGTTTTGATTTGCTTGCTGTTCTAGTCTGAAGCTCCTGATCCTGCTCTAGCCCTGCATCCTGTGCCCTGCTGCCTTACATCTGCTCCCCTTGTTCCTGTACCCATTCCTGATTCCCCCCTTTTTTACTGTAGCATTACCCCCAGTGGAGCTGCTGGATTTTTGGGCGGCGTGTTACCTCGTGGCTCCTCCGAAATTCCTAGGGGTGAATGATGCGTATTGCATATAGTAAAAGTAAAGGAATGTCCACGACAGGTGCTCTTTGCTGTGCTCTTTATTACCCAGCCGGGTAAAAACTTGTGGAGAGGAAAGTAAAGTTGAAGAAGATAGAACAGCAGATTCAGGCGTAATGGTAGGAAACAGTCCTGCTCCCAAACGTAACACTTCTTTGCACCACTCCCGCCGGAATGGGTTAGTGTACCCGGACAGGCCTCTCTCACTGACCTGGCAGCCGGAGTATCACTCGGACAATTGTAGGATAAAGTCTCTGCCACAGACCCTCCTTGGTGAACTTGAACTTGGGAGAAGTCTCTGTCACAGACCCCTCTCAATGAGCCTCAGAAAGATACCTCTGCCACAGGTCCCCTCTGGATTGAATTCTTGGAGATATGCCTCCTTAATTGAGTTACGTCTGGATCTCCTTCAACTTGTCGCCCAGGTACCGACTGACAGGTGATCAATCCCTCAGTGTGCGGTTACCTTGATCCCCGGTGGTTTGTCAAGGCCCTTTTGGACCGCCAGCCTCTCAATGGCGCTCCTCAGACTGACTCCCCACCGAACAGCAGTGCAGCTTGGGATCCTCAAAGGTGGGAACCCAGTCACTCACTGGGTCCCCGTCGCTGTTCAGATGCTCCAGGCCAGCATGGTCCCGAAACCAGGAACACCGCGTGGCAAGCACGCCCCGGCCAGGTAGGCCATAACGCCGGGGGTGCCGTGATGTGGCCACCCTAAAGATGGATGCCACACTGGACGAAGTAGACCCCAGAACCAATGGCGTCTGCCCCATAAATACCCCTCCCCAGCATGCACCGCAAGGACAAACTCTCGTGATTGGCTGCTGGGAAAGAACACCCAAACCTTGACTCCACTGCTGAGACAGAGACCGCATTTTGCAACTAACAATCTGGATCAGAGTTTAACTACACTCTGATCTGCCCTTAAATTTAACTAGCACCAGTACTATAAAGTACATTGGCGCTACATTACATTTCTGGTATTCCGTTATCCATGTTCCTCATCTTGTATTCATATTGTACATATTATATCATTTGTTGGCATTCTTGTTACTTGTTAGCAGAGCTTTTTTTCTCAGAAAATAGGTGCAGGAACTCAACCACGACCCCGTTCAGATTTCACAAACAGTAGAAGGATTTTAAAGGGGCATTAAATACCAGGATTGCATTACATACAGAGTGCAGAGTTGGGAGGGGGGGGGGTTACACACAGAGTGAAGAGCTGTAACTTGTAAACACAGAAACCAGACTTCTGTGTTTATATTGTGGTGAGCAGGCACCAAAGGGTCTGAGCCAAAGGTGGTGGAACTGAGTTCCCCCAAGTTCCCCCTGAAAAAAAGCCCTGCTTGTTAGGCATTTTGATTCTATACTGGTGTGCGCATATTTTTTGTTTTACTATTATTACATTTACTTCACTATGTATAGTCTGGTCTCAGTTTCCAAGGGTATCCACACAGATCAGGTCTCTGCTGCAGATTCCGGAAAATAACATAGGTTAGTATAGCATAGCTTCAGTAGCTTCCTCTCTAACCATAACCTTAGCCATGAAGCCCTGAGCTTGATCCTAGTATTTCACACTCAATTTGCAAAGTATGCTTGTGAACACTGATCCAGGTTGAGCCTATGCTTGCCTGCGACTGTTGGGTGCTATTGTAGGCTGCCAAGGGGCTCGCTCCAACTCCCATCTTCCACAATAAAACAATGCAAAGAACATAGTCACACTCTGTCTTCCAGCATGTATAAGGCTTTATTGTACTTAATTGTACACAACCCCACTAAGACTTCCTTTCCCAATGTGTTTCACTCAGTTGGCATTATCATTAACCTTTTGGTAAAACGCTTTAAGGAGTAAGGTCATATACTGTAAGATTGCTTTAGGTGCTTAACCATTTTCCTGTCCCATCTCACTGGGCATAACTGCTCAGCGTTCAAACAGATTGTAGTCAGGTGCCTTCTTTGGGGGTGTACACTGCCTTACGTTATTGTATTACACTGTATTGTATTAAAGTCTGTGTTAGTGAGTTCTATGTACCAGGTTGCCCATGGAGGTAGAAAGGGGTTAAGGTTACTAACTCCCTGGTGATCATGGTCTTACTTCTGTGGCCCATAAATACAAAGGGAGGTAACTATCTAGCGCTCTCTAGTAGGGAGGTCTGCTGCATAATGTACTGTAGCTCTTCTAAAGAACACGTGGGCACCCATTTTGGGTTACCCAGTTGGGGTACTGAAGCTAGAACATGGACTGTTCCTTGCTTTAAGAGATATGACATGGGCAGCCTGAATCAGCCTGAGTTGATTAGAATTAACTGAACTGTGTCTGCAATGGACTGTGGAAGCCTACGATGTTAACTGTGTATTTGTAAGAACATGCAGGAAAAGTTCTTAAGTTACAAAGTGCCTGGTCGGGCATCTCTCAATGGGCTGCATGTATGGCAAGTGTATCAAAAGAACAGGGCTTTCATCTGGGTAAATGTTTCCTACTAAGGTCTACACGTAGAGAATGCTGCAAGAAAATATCTAAGTGCCATTTCTATGAGTAACTGGTAGTGTGTTGGTGCTTAAAGCGGAGGTTCACCCAAAAAACATCTATATCAGACCATCTTCTTTATACTTCTAACATGTACATTCCTCTTTTTTATTTATTTTTTACGCTGTACATACCGTATAACCTATATTTGCAATCTGGATTCCGGGTACTTCTCCCCGCGGGAGTAGGCGTTTCTATGCTGAGGAGAAATGTCCTCTCGGAGGTCGCCCAGATGATTAACGTACTTTCAGAAAAAGTTCCCCCCGGCATATAAGGCCCCGCCCCCGTATTGCGTAGGCACGTCACGAGTCACAGCGTTTCTGAAAGAAGCCAAACATGAAGAATCTCTATACGGCGCCTGCGCAGTCATCTCTACACGGCTCCTAGTCGGTGCGCAGCATAGAGCCGACTCGCAGCTCTGCATGTTCGGCTTCTTTCGGAAACGCAGTGACTCGCCTACGCAATACGGGGGCGGGGCCTTATCCGCCCGGGGGAACTTTTTCTGAAAGTATGTCAATCATCTGGGCGACCTCCCAGAGGACATTCCTCCTCAGCATAGAAACGCCTACTCCCGCGGGGTGAAGTACCCGGAAGCCAGATTGCAAATAAAGATTATACGGTATGTACAGCGTAAAAAAAAATGTGGACTGTACATGTTAGAAGTATAAAGAAGTTGGTCTGATATAGATGTTTTTTGGGTGAACCTCCGCTTTAAGCTGCCAGACAGAGTGTGTTTATTGTGATGATGGCATGGATGACAGTGTGCTCTGGAAGCGAGGGGGTGCCTGATGTGACCCCCTACCTAGCAGCCGGATCCCCTAGGTATCTACTCACAGTGAAAAGGAGCGTGTGAGGGGATCCTCAGCAGCATGTTACTGGAAGTGAGGTGACATCAAAGCTGGGCTGGGGCGTAGGATACAGACTTTGATGTATCCCCTCAGTACTGCATCATGTAAGGAAGACAGTGTACAGTTGGTCTAGTGTAACGTCGCTGTAACGTCGCTGTAAAGTTAAAAAGACACTAGGAGATTTTTGTCACATGAAATGTGCTTAACAATCAGAAATTCCGACAAGAAAAGTCCTATGTGAGCTTTTGGTCGAAAATTCTGACCGTGTGTAGGCTCCAACGGGATTTTTCTGTCAGAATTTCCACCAAGAAAAATTTAAGAGCTGGTTCTCAAATTTTTTGACGGGAAAAGTTCTTGTCGGAAATTACGATCGTCTGTATGCAATTCCAACTGAGAAAAATCCTACGCATGCTCGGAATCAAGTCGACGCATGCTCGGAAGCATTGAACTTCATTTTTCTCGGCTCGTCATAGTGTTGTACGTTACCGCATTCTTGAGGGTCAGAATTTGGTGTTACCGTGTGTATGCAAGACAAGTTTGAGCCAAAATTCTGTTGGAAAAAAAATCGGAATTTCCGATCGTGTGTACGTGGAATTAGTTGGAGATTCCCCCTAATGCACATTTCTCATGACCAGGGCCTCCACCTGCAAAGTTGGGCATTAGCGAGCGCAAAAGCTAGAGTTCACCTTTTTGGGTGATAAGCCCCACCCATAAGCTGTTAAAAATGTAAAGTTAGCCCATGTTACAATCCTGGCTTAGCCCTCTGCATAATTCAACAGAGGCTGGCAGATATCACAATAAATGGAAAACCCAGAATGCTGCAAATCCAAATACAGATTTGTCTTAATGGTTGCCAAAAGAACTGGTGGCATATTTTTGAGTATCCCAATAGGATATAGGATTTAATTTTGGTGCCTAAACCACACAAACACACACCTCCGTGCTACAGTATCAGCAGTCCCAAATTAATTGTTTAGTATCATATGAAGTAATTGGAAATCATTTGAGTATGCGTAACAGCACAGCACCCAATGATATCATCCCCACTAAACTGCTGAAAGAAAGTGCCGATATACTGGCACCAGCTATCACGCAGCTCATAAACCAATCTTTCAAGGAGGGCATGGTGCCCACCTTGCTGAAACTAGGTACAATAAAACCAATTCTAAAGACCCAAACAATCGGAGGCCCATAACAGGTCTAAATGTTTTCTCCAAGGTAATGGAGAAAGTAGTTGTACAACAGCTGCAACTGCATTTAGACACCCATAAATTACTCGACCTGTTTCAATCAGGCTTCCGTCCGGGTCACGGAACAGAAACGGTGCTGCTCAAAATATGGGATGACACTCTAGAGGCCGCAGACAAAGGAGAATCTTGTCTCCTGATACTGCTGGACCTAAGCGTGGCTTTTGACACTGTAGACCACGGACTTCTACTGGCTAGGCTAGCTGAAGTAGCCGGAGTCGCTAAAGGTGTTTTACCCTGGTTCTCCTCCTTCTTGTAAAACCCATCACAAATAGTGAAACTGGGGTCTTTCACTTCTGAAAAATGTACGGTATCATGCGGAGTCCCTCAGGGATCTCCCTTGTCACCCGTATTGTTTAATATCTATCTTCGCCCTCTCTTTGAAATCATCAGTAACCAGAAGTTACTTTACCACTCCTATGCAGACGACACACAACTGTATTTCCGCATCTGCAACAAAAAGGATCATTCTCTTGGACTAGAGCAGTGTTTCTCAATTCCAGTCCTCAGGCCCCCCCAACAGGTCAGGTTTTCAGGATTTCCATTATTTTGCACAGGTGATTTGATCAGTTTCACTGCCTTAGTAATCACCACAGCCTTTTCATCTGAGGGAAATCCTGAAAACCTGACCTGTTGGGGGGGCCTGAGGACTGGAATTGAGAAACACTGGACTAGAGAAATGCCTTACTCTAATAGATAACTGGATAAAAAACAGTTATCTTAAACTCAACGGTTCGAAAACAGAACTTCTCCTGTTTCACGCTAACCGGAAAAATCACCCCGCGTCGACATGGACTCCCCCGCCCATTCTGGGCAAAACTTTCAGCCCTAGCACCAAAGTCAAAAGTCTCAGGCCCCATACACATGGGAGGATTTATCCGCGGATACGGTCCAGCGGACCGTTTCCGCGGATAAATCCTCTCGAGGATTTCAGCAGATTTTAATGCGATGGAGTGTACTCACCATCGCATTGAAATCCGCGCCGAAATCCTCTGGCGATGACGTGTCGCGCCGTCGCCGCGATTATGACGCGGCGACGTGCGCGACGCTGTCATATAAGGAATTCCACGCATGCGTCGAATCATTACGACGCATGCGGGGGATCCCTTCGGACGGATGGATCCGGTGAGTCTATACAGACCAGCGGATCCATCCGTTGGGATGGATTCCAGCAGATGGATTTGCTTGGCATGTCAGCAAATATTCAATCTGCTGGAATCCATCCCAGGGGAGAAATATCCACGGAAACAGATCCGCTGGAGTGTACACACTAAGGATCTATCCGCTGAAACCCATTTGCTGGGATTTTTCAGCAGATGGATTCTATCGTGTGTACGGGGCCTCAGAGTCATTTTCGATACCTACATGACAATGGATGCACAAATAGGGTCAGTAGTCAGCGGATCCCACCATCTGCTGCGCCAACTACGCAGACTCACCCCCTTTATCCCGAAAGAGGACATTGCAGTCGTGGTGGGAACAATCATCAATTCCAGACTCGACTACGCAAATGCCCTCTATCTAGGACTCCCCAAATACCAAAGCACTCGTCTGCAAGTCGTTCAAAATACGGCCGCTCGACTAGTGACCGGAAAAAAACATGGGAATCAATCTCACCTTCACTGAGATCCCTTCATTGGTTGCCAGTAAAAGACAGAATCACTTTCAAGGCACTCTGCCTAATACATAAGTGTATTCAAGGCAACGCCCCACAATATCTTTGAGAAAAAATAAAAGCCCATAACCCCAATCGCATTCTGCGATCCACCAATCAAAACCTACTCCAGATACCCAAAGCCAGATACAAGTTCAAAGGAGATCGAAGATTTGCAGTCCAGGGACCTCGACTGTGGAATGCACTACCAACCACCATCCGACTGGAGTCGGACCACTTGGCCTTCAGGAGAAAGATTAAAACCCATCTCTTCTGAGGTCAAGGGGTTCCTTACCCATGAAATGGATACAGCGCCCAGAGGCGATTCAGTTCGCATGTGTTGCGCTTTACAAGTTTCTCACTCACTCACTCAGTATATCAGCTTTAACTTCTGATCTGTTATATTTTCACTGATCTTCCCATATTTGGAAATAAATACTCATTAGCTAGAATTAAGACAAATGACCAATTCATACTGTGTGGTTAAATGAAAATAAATAAATTAACTTATATTTTAAGTTGAATTTAGAGGTAACTCTTTAGCTATTGCACATATTGTATCAGTTGACCATTGTGTTGGTTTTGGACAGATAATGGTTGGCCTCATCCTGAATACTCTCAGCAGATCCAGGCACCCTGCTGTACAAACGTGCACACCCAGATAAGTTCCAAATGTAGATGGACATACAATGGAAACACTGATACTCTTCCAGAAATTATGGCCGTCAGACAATCCTCATACAACTGCTAATATAAACTAACAGGAACTAACCACAATATGCAAGGCTATTTTAGATGCATAATCCAAATATTTCATGTTTCAAAGCGTCCTTGCCTCTCGGCCAGATATAATAGAAACAAATATTCTGACACTATTAAAGTGGAGACATCTATTACTGAAAAAATAAGTATAACCATTACTCGTTTTACTAAATCAGCTAATTTATGGATATTAGCTAATCATAGTCCAAATCTACAGCATTGTGTAAGGATTGTGAATGTTAGTATTCTAATATTTTTTTGTGCTGAGATATTTCAAAATATTTTGCAAAATGCATATATAGCAAAGTCAAGGGGGCCCCTGAGGCCTAATGGTGACCTCCAGAGTTAGGGACAGCTGACATCCTTCAGTGCAGAGTGGGTTAAAAGGCATGGTGGGTGTAATGCAAGATGAAATGGGCGTCAAAAACTTTTTGAATGCAAATAGATTTATTGTCTCTTGAACAGAATTGGGGGAGAGAGGTTTAGGGCCAGGACACCCTTAAGTAGATGCAATGATAATTGGTAGAATCCTAGACTCCTATAGGTAGACAGCTATACAGGTGAAGGCCTCCAGCCGGATATATCTTATAGCAGTTAGTAACGGTAGTTGTATTCAACTATTGGCAACACAAACAGTTCTCCGCTTACTCCACAATCACTCACTGTGGATCTTTACTCAATGAACGCCCAACCTTTCACTAGACTTCAGGTCCAATAGCCACTGGATCCCTTGAGCTCTTCCACTTGTAGCACTCAGTATCTTCCTCAAGTGTCACCCCTGCTTCCCTGCTGAGTCCCTGGCTTGGCACTCATATTTACTCTTCAAGCCTCACCCCCGCTGACCCACTAGGTCCCTGGCTTGGCACCCACTGATGCTCCGCACGCGTCACCTCTGCTGTCCCGCTGGGTCCCTGGCTTGGCACTTGGTGAAGTTTTCACACTTTTTAACCGTCCGTATTTTTGTAAACATACTTTATCCTGTTGTGAGGTTATTACCCTGCTTAGCGGTGTATCATCAGCAAATACTAAGGTTGAACTATTTATACCCACCTCTATATAATTTATGAGCAGGTTAAACAGAATTGGTCCCAGAGCCTTGGGGCACCCCACTCGCAATTCCAGACTTTTCTGAATATATGTTATTTATCTCCACCCTCTGGACGCACTCCCGTAACCAATTTTCTATCCAGGTACATACATTGTAGTCAATGTCAACTGACTTTAATTTGTAAATGAAGCGTTTATGGAGTACTGTATCAAATGTTTTGGTGAAATACAGATACACCATGTCCACAAGTTTTCCTCTATCCAGATTACAGCTCACTTCCTCATGGAATGTAAATAGTTTGGTTTGGCGTGAACAATCCTTATGAATCCATACTGGTTAGTGACAAAAAAATATTGGATATAGTATCTTAGTCTCCCTTAGTCTAAATGCTAAAAAGACAGAAATTCTCATCTCTGGACGTATTGATCCAGCTGTCTTTTTGGGAAACTGGCCTACGAGCCTTGGGCCGTGTCCGGTTCCAGTGAATCAAGTCCGCGTCCTGGGGACAATTTTTGACTGTAATCTGAATTGGATACCCCAAGTCCATCAATGTATCCACAATGCACTGTATTACATCAGGTGTTTGAGAAAGGTCAAAAATTTGTTTTCTCAGTACCACCGGAAAGTCTTGGTTCAATCTCTCGTCAACTCCCGGATTGACTTCAACAATATTGTGTATTTGGGTATGCCTCTAAAGTGGCTGAGGAAAATCCAGCTCGTCCAGAACCAGGCCGCTAGACTAATCTCCGGCTTAAATAGGCGGGAGCATATTACCCCTACCCTGCGATCACTGCACTGGCTCACTGTGGTAGATCGCATTGAGTTTAAGGCTCTCTGTCTCGCCTATCGCGCTTATCATGGGACGGGCCCACAATACCTGAATTCCTTGATAACGCGATACACCCCTGCACGAGGACTTAGATCACTTACAGCTGGTCTCGTCACTTGTCCATCTGCTCGCCTGCTTACCTTCGGGGGTAGATGCTTTTCTGTGAGAGCAACGGCCCTATGGAATAGTCTCCCTGTTTCTATCCGGTCTCTCCCCTCCATTATGGCCTTTCGTAAAAGGATAAAAACTTGGTTTTTTGAGGGAAAAGCAGGCTGAGTCACGTTAGTTTTCCCTGTTGTTCCTTGGTAGTTTGCTTTTTTGTGCTCTCCTTTTTTCTTTTCCTTCTATTTTCTTTCCCTGACTTGATTTATCTATTTACAGGTATGTCTTCTGCGCTTAGACGCTTCCCTGACGGGTCAGTATTTGGCGCATTACAAATCCAGTAAATCAATCAATCAATCAATCAATTAGTTTACATACTTTTGATGTTAGGCTGACTGGCCTTTAGTGTCTTAGTATGTATTTAAAAAAATGTTTTGAATACTAGTACCACGTTCAATTTTTGCTAATAAGCGGCTACCATTCCGGTCAATATGCTGTCCTTGAAGATTAGGAATAACAGTCTAACAATAACCTGGCTAAGTTCTTTGAGGACTCTTGGGTGTAAGCTATCTGGTTCTGGTGATTTATTCACAATACGTTTTTCGAGTCTTTTTTGAATGCTGGGAGCAGGGCACATTACATGAGAGCTGGGAATATTACGTGGGAGCAGGGAACATTACATGGGAACAGGGCATATATCTGGGTGCAGGATACATTACATTAAAGCAGGGCACATTATGCGGGAGCAGGACACATTCAATGAGAACAGGGCAGATTACTGTACATTGGAGCAGGGCACATAGCATGCGAGAAGGGCTACGTGGGAGAAGGGCACATTACATGGGAGCAGGGCACATTACATGGGAGCAAGGCACATTACATGAGAACAGGGCACATTACATGAAGCACACAGCAGGGCACATTACATGGGGCATAAAGCAGGACACATTATATAAGGCACACAGCGGGGCACATTACATAGGGCACACACTGCAGGGCAGATTGCACCAGCAGTGGCTGCATTCATATGCAGAGTAACACAGGAAAGCGGCTGTGATGAGTCCTCTTGTGGTGCACGTTTCCCTGCTGTCCATCCCAAGTGATGTCACACACAAGCACCTGACACAATGGACAGGAAAGGAGGAAGGAATGATGAAGAACAGCATGCAACAACAGCATAGCTAGCACTATCACAGCTGTTTCCCTGCCTAGCACTGCATGTGTTGGTGGAGGGGAAGTAACCTACCCATCAGCTGCCTGAGACTGATGGGTAGGTCATGGTGAAACCCTTGAGGACCTTTTTCGAAACCCTGGGGTTTCCACAGAACCCTGATTGAGAAACCCTGGCTTAGACCCTGCGCATCAGGTGAACCCACGTCAGGGGATCTGCTTGTATATTTCAAGCTGATTATTTATGAACTGAGAAACAAAGTGTGACTTGACACAACCACAATGACATTCCTCTGCCATGGATTTTTTTTAGAGGGGGGGGGGGGGGGCAGAACAGGGACCTAGTTTTGGCAGGTAACTGTTTATGTTGAATATTGAGTCTAAAACCACCTTGAATTCAAATTAATCAACCTTTTTGTTACTAGAATCTGAGACTAAATTGGTTCTAATGCCGTGTACACGTGGTCGTTTTTCGGCATGAAAAAAAATGTCATTTTCAGCATGTCCAAAAAACGACGTTTTTCCAACTTCATCATTAAAAACGACGTTGCCCACACACCATCGTTTTTGAAAAATGATGAACAAATCGCGGTGACGTACAACACGTACGCCGGCACTCTAAAGGGGAAGTTCTATTCGCCTTTGGGCTGCTTTTAGCTGATTCCATGTTAGTAAAAGACGATTCGCGCTTTTTTGTCTGTTACAGCGTGATGAATGTGCTTACTCCATTATGAATGGTAGTTTTACCAGAACGAGCGCTCCCTCCTTCTCATAACTTGCTTCTGGGCATGCGCGGGTTTAAAAAAGTCGTTTCTGCCCACACACGATAATTTTTTACAACACGAAAAACGAAATTTTTTCAGAAGCCGAAAAACGATGTGAAGCCCAAAGTGATCGTGTGTACGCGGCATAAGACACCAACCTTCTCAATCTCTGAATTTGATCCTTTTGATAGCCTTTTTGATTAAATCTATCAGCAAGGATCTGAGATTGGGCTACAAAATCAGTATTGAAAGAGCAATTACGCCTTAGGCGGATAAATTGCCCCCTTGGAATGTTACAGAGCCAACTTTTATGGTGGCAGTTGTCGAGAGGGATGTAACCATTCCGGTCAGTGGGCTTAAAGCGGAGGTCCATCAATTTTTTTTTTTTAAAGTCAGCAGTTACAAATACTGCAGCTGCTGACTTTTAAAATAAGGACACTTACCTGTCCTGCGCGCCACCGATGCTATCGTTCGGCTCTCGGGTGCTGCCGCTGCCATTTTCGATAAGGGAATCAGGAAGTGAAGCGGCTTTCCTTCTGCGCATGCGCGACTTGCGCTGCGCAATGCCACTGGTCCCTGATGTCTTCTGGGACCTGTGTGTCTCCCAGAAGACAGCGGGGGGGGGGGCGCCGGACGCAGCGTAGACTCCTGCAGATAATGCGGGGGTCTATGTCCGGAAGTGGGTGCAAATACCTGTCTTAGAGGTATCTGCACCCCCCGTATGGACCTCCGCTTTAAAGTAGTTCTGTGTCTTATAAGCAGCACCCTCCTTAACCATTTGCCGACCACCGCACGCACTTATACGTCGACAGAATGGCACTCCTGGGCACAAGGACATATATAGGAAGCGGCATTGTGGACGTGCGTGCCCGCCGCGAGTTCCGTGAGTCCGACCGCGGGTCCCGCGGACTCGATCGTTGCGGGGATACCTGCGATCGTCTCACGATGTAAACAAGCATCTCCCCGCTCTGCCGGGTGACGATGACACCAATCACTGCTTCCTGTAATCGGAAGCGGTGATCACTTTCTTGTAACACACAGCCCATCCCCCCTACAGTTATAACACATCCCTAGGCACACTTAACCCCTACAGCGCCACCTAGTGGTTAACCCCTTCACTGCCAGTGTCATTTTCACAGTAATTAGTGCAATTTTATAGCACTGATCGCTGTAAAAATTACAATGGTCCCAAAAATGTGTCAAAAGTGTCCGATGTGTCCGCCATAATGTCGCAGTCACGATAAAAATCACAGATCGCTGCCATTACTAGTAAAAAAATATTAATAAAAATGCCATAAAACTATCCCCTAATTTGTAGACGCTATAACTTTTGCGCAAACCGATCAATAATGTTTTAAATATTTTGCGTTATAGCAAAAAGTAAAAAATATTGATTTTTTTTTAAATTGTCGTTCTATTTTTGTTTATAGCGCAAAAAATCAAAACTGCAGAGGTGATCAAATACCACCAAAATAAAGCTCTATTTGTGGGAAAAAAAGGACGTCAATTTTGTTTGAGAGCCACATCACACGACCGCGCAATTGTCAGTTTAAAAACAACACAGTGCCGAATTGCAAAAAGTGGCCTGGTCTTTGACCAGCAAAATGGTCCTGGGCTTAAGTGGTTAAAAATCTCTAGATCAAGGAACACTATTTTCTGGGTATCTCAGTTCCAGAAAAGAGATATATACTATTACGCATGCAAGGAACTTCCAAACAGTTTATTGAGTTACTGGAGGAAGTTCCTTGCATGAGTGATAGTATACTGATTACTGCAGATGTCAGTTCTCTATATACTGTTATCAGTCACTCTGATGCTGTGCTTTCTGTGAAATGGGCTTTGCTAAAATCTGATCTTTCCAGTAGACATAGAAATAGTACAGTATATTACAATGGTTAGAATTATGTTTAACCAAGAATTATTTATGGTTCGACAAAAATTTCTACCTCCAAATCATGGGCGTTGCCATGGGGGCTAAATTTGCCCTCAGCATGACAAATTTGTTTATGGCCTTGTGGGAGGAGGAAAGCATTTTTCAGGAACGTCCCAACCAGTTAAAATGTTACAAATGATACATTGATGACACTTAGCTAGATTCAGAAAGATTTACGCCGGCGTATCAGTAGATACGCCGACGTAACTCTGAATCTGTGCCGTCATAAGTTTAAGTGTATTCTCAAACTGAGATACACTTAAACCTATCTAAGATACGACAGCCTGCGCCGTCGTATCTTAGGGTGCAATATTTAGGCTGGCCGCTAGGTGGCGCTTCCGTTGAGTTCGGCGTAGAATATGTAAATGCATAGATACGCCGATTCACGAACGTACGTGTGCCCGTCGCAGTAAAGATACGCCGTTTATGTAAGGCGTTTTCCGGCGTAAAGTTATTCCATCAAATAGCTGGCCTAGTCAAAGTTAAGTATGGCCGTCGTTCCCGCGTCGAAATTTGAAAATTTTACGTTGTTTGCGTAAGTTGTCCGTGAATAGGGCTGGACGTATTTTACATTCACGTCAAAACCAATACGTCCTTGCGGCGTATATTGGAGCAATGCACACTGGGATATGTACACGGACGGCGCATGCGCCGTTCCTAAAAAACGTCAATCACGTCGGGTCACCCCCCATTAACATAAAACATGCCCCTCGTCCTCATTTGAATTAGGCGCGCTTACTCCGGCCCCATTTACGCTACGCCGCCGTAAGTTAGGAGGCAAGTACTTTGTGAATACAGTACTTGACTCTCTGACTCAAGGCGGCATAGCGTAAATACGATACGCTACGCCGCCTTAAAGATGCAGCGCCCTACTTGAATCTGGCTAATAATGTGGCCCAATTTCTCTCCTTTTACTACATTATACATTGGGAGGATTTATATATGAAATACCGTTGCCTTATCCATGGTGTATACTCATTGATGTCAATACTATAATATACTTCTGCCTGGTTCTATTGGAAGCTGTGCTTGCTTACTTCGCCCTGGGTCTGATACACCAACAAGCCCGTTTGGCTCATCAGGCGTAAGCCTCGCTGGGTCCAACTCGTTTGGTAAGCCTTTGATCTTCACGGTGGTAGAATACCTACAACTGATTATACAGTCACTTTCATCTCAGTGGAATATTTGGACTATATATTCACTTGTTCCAACACACTTGGTTTATTGTCACTTTTGATGTTTATTATAGATTCACATTCATCACTTTGTGTATTCATTTACCCTGATTACTTGGACTTTTGTCTTTGTGCATCAATTGTCTTGGTTTTTGTGGTTTCAATATCAGTTTGATCACCATTATTTACTGTGTGTACATCTTAACCAGCATATTGGTGCAACCTAATTGGTAAATTTACACGGACAGTACATTTATATTTATTTATTCACTTATTTATATCCTTTGAGCACATCAGAAGTATTATTTTGAGCACCGCACTTTATCACTTTTATTTTTAAAGAGGGTGCTGCTTTTAAGACACAGAACTACTTTAAGCCCACTGATCAGAATGGTTACATCCCTCTCGACAGCTGCCACCATAAAATTTGGCTCTGTAACATTCCAAGGGGGCATTTTATCTGCCACGATAGAATTTATCCGCGAATAAGGTCCAGCGGACCGTTTCCGCGGATAAATCCTCTCGAGGATTTCGGCGGATTTTCATGCGATGGAGTGTACACACCATCGCATTGAAATCCGCGCCGAAATCCTCTGGCGATGACGTGTCGCCGCGATTATGACGCGGCGACGTGCGCTACGCTGTCATATAAGGAATTCCACGCATGCGTCGAATCATTACGACGCATGCGGGGGATCCCTTCGGACGGATGGATCCGGTGAGTCTATACAGACCAGCGGATCCATCCGTTGGGATGGACTCCAGCAGATGGATATGTTCTGCATGTCAGCGAATATTCGATCTGCTGGAATCCATCCCAGGGGAGATATATCCGCGGAAACAGATCCGCTGGCGTGTACACACCATAGGATCTATCCGCTGAAACCCATTTGCTGGGATTTATCTGCGGATGGATTCTATGGCATAATTACTCTTCCAATACTGATTTTGTAGCCCAATCTCAGATCCTTGTTGATAGCCTTTTTGATGAAATCTATCACAAGGATCGATTCTTGTTAAGCCTGCCTTGCCTACACACGATCGTGAAAAAAAAAATGCTCGAGCAAAGCGCAGTGACATAATACAACACGTACGACGGCACAATAAAGGGGAATTACCATTCGGATGGTGCCAGCTTTTGCTGATTTCGGTGTTAGTAAAACTTTGGTGAGAGTCGATTCGTGCTTTTTACCAGAACTAGCGCTCCCGTCTCATAACTTGCTTCTGAGCATGCGCGTTTTAAAACGCCTACACACGTCCATTTTTTACGACGTGAAAAACGACGCAAAATTTTAGAGCATGTACTAAATTTTTAATGACCATTTTAAAAGTCATAAAAAATGCTCTAGAGCCCATACACGGTCATTTTTAATGACATTAAAAAAAAAAAAAATTCACATCGTGAAAAACAGTCGTGTGTACGCGGCATCAGATTCGAGTAACAAAAAAGTTGATGAATTTGAATTTAAAGTGATTTTAGGCTTCAATATTCAACATAAACAATTTGAGAGGATAGTGAATAAACATTGGGAGGTATTTAGGAAGGACAATGTACTAGGAACAGTCCTCCCTCCACGCCCCCAATTTATTTACAAAAGAGCCCCCACTCTTAGGGATGGTATTGCCTCAGGTATGATTGATCCTCCCATTTTTAAGGAGAATAGAATTATTTTTTTTCCTTTCAGGTTTTTACGCCAGTGGACGGTGTCAGTCATGCACAGTGCAGATTTAATATAAAAAAAAAACGTAAGGAGTTCACATTTTTTTCTAATAATAAAACATATCAAATTAAAACAAAAAATAACTGGTCTTCGCAGTAAGGAGCATTGGAAGGGCAAACGCATGTCAAATAAATCCAAAGAATTTCCTGGTGCACCAATCGGCCGTCATTTTAAGTTTAAATATGAGCCTCGTTTTATCGTGAGCTTCTAGCTGGTTTTCCGTTTCACAGGGAACGTTTGTTCGGGGATGATTTGGATAAGTACATTTAAAAGATTTCTAGTGGGAATAGTACTCTTTTACTTGTTAAGAGAAGGAGTAGGCATCCTTCCTTTAAACAGGCTTCCTCTCCGGTGCCGTCTCTAGACAGTCACGATGGCCTCCGCCATCAGGCTCAAGAGGAAAGTCTCAGGTTCAGACCCAGAGACACAAGAGGCCCTGGGGACGGAAGCCTGTTAAGCAAAGTCCTAAAGCTTCCTTATGCATGGGTGCTCCTGCTCAATCGGGTGGGGGGAGAAGGCTTCTACAGTTCTCAAGAACCTGGCAAAAAGAGATCCAGGACAGATGGGTCATCTCTATCGTGTCTCTAGGTTACAAGCTAGCATTGTGAGAATTTCCTCCACCTTGTTTTTTGAGATCAAGCGTTCCCAAAGATCCGCTAAAATGAAGGGCTTACAGTGTTTGTAAGTAGGAGTCATTTTTAAGTTGGATGTTTGAAAGTAGGGGACCACTTGTATATACTATTCGGCCTGCCCTATATACTCTGCAGAAAATTGGGCCTTAGGTGTTGGTGGTACCAGAACACTGTAAGCCCTCACAGTTACTCTTGGTGGGTGCTGGAACAGGCCCTGCTGTGAAATATTATATCAAGAATTGTAATTACATGCCCCTGTTGAACAGGGGCAGAATAATTGGACATTTGGTGGTGGAGGCACAACACTGTAAAGCCTCACAGTTACTCTTGGTGGGTGCAGGAACGGGCCCTGCTGTGAAATGTTAGATCAAAAAATTGTAATTACGCACCCCTGTTAAACAGGGGCAGAAAAATTAGGCCTTAGGCACTAGTGATGGTGCCACAACACTGCAACCCCTCACAGATACTCTAGTTGAGTGCAGGAATGAGCCCTGCTGTGAAATATTACAGCAAAAATTGTAATGACATTCCCCTGTTAAACAGGGGCAGAAAAATTGGGCCTTAGGCACTAGTGGTGGTGCCCTGAAACAAAAATGTTCTTGGAAGCTAACAACATGAACATTGAGGAGAAATAGGATAGTCACTCAGCATAACAGGATAGTCACTCAGCATCAGCATAGGCAGTCTTCAAGGGATCTCACATTCATAGAAAAATGTATTGATTACATCAGCATCTTTGTAGCTGGTGATCCAAGACTGATTGATTTTTATGAAGGTGAGCCGATCAACTGAGTCTGTGATCGGTTACAAAGCCTCCAGCAGCACTGAATGTGCATTCAGAAAGAACGCTGAATTCAGGAAAGGCTAGTAGCTTAATTGCATATTGTGCAAGCTCTGGCCAGTGATCCATCCTCAAGACCCATTAACACAGTGGGATTTTGGTTGGACGCATCGCTCAGACAGCCACCTTCTACACTGCTCCTTCTGTGACTGACCGAAGTCTCAGCAACACGTTGTGCAGGAGGACCAGGAAATTGTGCAGGAGGACCAGGAAATTGTAACCTCCCAGGCTCTGGAAACGCGTTGCACAAACCTTTCTGCAAGGCCTCCCGGAGAGGTTTCAACCTCTGCTCCCTCTGTGAAGGCTGGATAATTTCTGCAACCTTACCCTTGAATATGTGGATCAAGAAGGGTTGCCAGCCAGTAATAATCCCTCTCCTGGATACCACAAATCCGAGGGTCATTCGCAGGCTTTGCATGATCAGGGAGGCCATGCAGCGTAGGTTTGCTGAGGAATTTGATCCAGAGTCCTCTGGGTTCCTAAGGGCGACATGATCCGCAGCCACCTTCTCCCAGCCACATACGAGTCCATGGGTTTCTGGGGACTGAAAACGATCCCTTGAAGACTGCTGTGGGAAGAAGAAAGAAGAAGAAATCACCACTACTAGCGGAACAAGCTCCAACAATACTGCTCCCTGTCCTTCATCCAGCAGCCAGCAGAGTTACCTAGTGCGATGTGAAAGAAAAGGTAACGTCCCTGTCCATGTTTGCTGGACCATGAGTCAGCGGTAATATGCACCTTACTGCTGACCAACCTGTCCAACGAGGCCAAGACATTGCCTTCCACATGCCGGTAGAGAGCTGGAATGGCCTTCCTTAAAAAAAAAAGAAAAATGGCATTTGGGAACTTGCCACTGAGGTACCGCACATTTCACAAATTTGCGAAAGGGGGCAGAGTCTACCAGCTGAAAAGGCAGCAGTTGGAGTTCTAGCAATTTAGCCAAACTAGCATTCAGACGCTGAGCAATTAGATGGCTGAGACCAAATTTCTTTTGATGGTTTAGCAACTGGGGTAGGGAAATTTGCCTGCTACAATCGGATTTAGGTGTACTGCTAGCAGATTGCCCACAAGTGCTTGGGACATCTAATTCTACACCTTCATTCCTCTCAGTGCAGATTTCTGAGAGGACTGATGGTATAGTGGGGTTGGAGATCCCAGCTGATGAGGAGCAAGGAGAGGTCCGCCTTGTTTTTTGGTGTGGGTGTCACGATCAGGCATCAGGCCTGAAGACCAATTGCTACAGCAGTTGCAAGACAGGTATACAGTCACTTCTGGCAGATGACACAGGCTCACCTGAGCTGCGGAGTCTAAGTACTAGCTAGTGTCACCAGAGCTCCTGATAGTGGAAATGGATTTAGCTGCGAGCTAGTACCAGGTCACGGTCCTCAGGTTTACCCCACCAGGGTGTGAGCAAGCCGGGGTCCAGTAGAGAATAAGCAGATAAGGGTGTAGTGGATGTGATAAAAATAGTCAAACTAAGATAATGAAATGCCTATTTCAATGCACAAGCACATGCTTCATATCACATATGATCATATATATATATATATAACGTATGCAGATAGGTTATTGATTGCTATAGGAATAATCACATATAATCGTAATGCATAATTTACCCCTTTGCTAATATAATGTTGTATTTCAGAGATGCATCACATGGTTTATCAGAACAGGAACTCAGTCTGCAAAAACAAAAAAAAAAAACTATTTTAGGACAGCGGAAAGTCCCTAAGAACCACAGAACCAGACAGATGCCAGACGCCAGGACGTCACAAGAATAATATTACATATTAATGAGAATGTTGAATATTAATGAATATTAATGAGCATGATCGTGTGTTCGGTCATGCGCTTTTGAATGCACTTGTAAACCATATAAAAGACACGGCTTGCAATAAAAAAGCAGAAGTAACGGTCTTCACCCTGAGACACAAGTCTGAGTGTAGATTATTTACTTTAGTTCTTTAGTTTGTACAAACGCTTCTTATCTAATTTGGCTCAGGAAGCAGATATCAGACACTCCGTGCATTTGGCTCAGGTCCAAGACAATTGGCGCCCAACGTGGGGCTTCGGGCTTCCTGATTCGGGCCAAGCCGATCGAGAGGGGACTGGGACGGAGACCAATGCGGACGGGTGCAGAGACTGATCACCTCTGAGAACGGTAAGACACTTTTAATTTTGTCTACTGTTCATCCCGCCCGTGGTTGGTTAGTTCCTGTTCCCGTGTCGGCTTGCCCTCGATCAGCAAAGCAGGCAGATAATATAGCTTGCCCGAGGGTCATTTATAAGAACCTGCATTGGTATCTGCAGCCTGTATTTTGTTTCCTGTTGTTTTTGTTTTGTTCTGTCAAGCTTGTGACGGCTGTTGGGAATAAGGGGACTAATTATATAATCACGGATGAGAATTGACGTGGTCAAACTCCTCCTGGGGGAATAAATAATTGTGCTGTGAAGCACTGATGACCAGGAGGGGGCGTCAGGAGAACGCATAGTTGCGTGGGGATCCCGTGAGGACTAATAATCCTATATTTCACTGCGGTTGTCACATATCTTGGTGTTTTGTTATATGTGCTGGCCTCTGATGTTTGGATGAGACAGGCAGAAAGGAATAGAGTCACAGATGCGATAACTGGCTGTGATAACGTGGTCAAACTTCTCTCAGGGTTGTTGTAAGGTATACCTGAGAAGGTGCGCACAGCTCAGGGTATCAGGTACTACTGCACAGGTGTGCACAAAGGTGTGCAGGGAAAATCCTGTGACGTTGTTCTGAGGTCTCATCTTTTAATCACATGAGCCAGGGATGTCATGTCCTGAATGTGTCTGTGGGCTACTGTTAGGAATTCATTCAGAGGGTTGGGGGTTGGTGAAAGTGATAACCCCAGGATACAGGGAAGAAATTCTTGGCCTGAAACCTTTGTTGGTAGATTTTCCAGATGTGTTGGTGTTCAGATTAAATGTGCACTACCCAGTCAGAATTGTAGTCGGGGCATCATTACCAGCAATAGAAGGTGAAGCTAGAGAGAGGGGATACTTACCTATTAGGTGTCCACTCCAGCCAGAACAGCCAGAAAAGTGTGAGGAGGGTGAAAAGGACAGAATCAGAAGTTTGGGTTTGCCTCTGGGACACGTAAATGACATTTAAAGGAACGCACTGTATTTAACTGCTGTATTGTTTAAGCTCGTCTGTCTGCAGCAGGCTGACACTTTCGATTTAAAAAAAAAAGGAGAAAGTGTACTTTTAAAAAGAGGAAGTGACAGCGCAGAAAGATCTCAAAAGAGCACGCAGCCAAAACTTCAAACTTGTGTCCTAGACAGCCTTGTAATACAAAATCCAGAGATCTGAACGTGTATTGAACGTGTATCCCTCCATTAAATAGCAATGGGACAGAAGTTAGAAAAGCCGAGGGAAGGCAGCTTAGCTTACAGCATGGTTTTAGAGAGGGAGGGAAAAACAGCAGTTAAGAGGATAAATGAACTTGCAAAAGTATGTGACATCAACATGCACATGGGTGGGAGGTTGCAGGCAGAAGAATGGCGGGTGTTGTTAAAACGGAAAAAGGGTCTATTGTCTGATCATGGCTTATTAGCTACAGCTGAAGCCTGGTACAGAGTATCGCAAGCTGTCCAAGTAGAGGGGTGGTCAGAGCAAGAGACAAATCAACATGGATATATTGTATATGTGTATCATAAACCAGAATGTACATTTGAGTCTGGACGGCCACCACCCTATAATGGCGTCCGAGCACAGGACAGGAAACCCTGCCCCTCAGCAACCGCCCCCTCGCTTGATCCTCCCACCAGACACCGTCCCAATGTACCACCTCCTTCACCCGGGACCTCCCTTTCCCCAGAAAACCCCAATACCCCCTCAAGCCCTCCGTGTCAGCAGCAATCACTCGCCAGATAGAGGCCCTCCTCCAGAATGGGGCTCTTATACCCTGCACAAGCCCCTGCAACACCCCACTCTTCCCAGTCAAGAAGAAAACCCCAAAAGGAGAACCTGTGAAATATCGCATGGTGCAGGACCTGCGAGCAGTGAATGAAGCCACCATACTGGAGACACCCATCGTACCCAACCCACACACCTTGCTGGCAGGAATACCACCCACGGCCAAGTACTTTACTGTGGTGGACCTAGCGAACGCCTACTTCAGTGTCCCCCTAGACCCGCGTTGTCAATTCTTATTCAGTTTCATCCACGAAAGGAAAAGCTACACCTGGACTGTAATGCCGCAAGGTGCCCAGAACTCCCCGTCCCAATTCTCCAAGGCAATGAAATTCATTCTGGACACGTGGATCAAACTCCACCCAGACGTTGTGCTTCTCGAATATGTGGATGACCTCTTGCTTTGCGCAGATACAAGGCTGTAAAGCACCAAAACAGAAGATCCAGTGGTGCAAGCGAACAGTGGTCTTCCTTGGACATTGTATCTCACAAGGCGTAAGACATCTTACTCAAGAACGAATAGTTGTGATCAAAGCAATTCCGGTGCCAGTTGGCCACAAGTCTCTCCATGCTTTTCTGGGCCTAATATCTTATTGTCGTTCATGGATTCCAGAAGCATCTCTGCTAATGCAACCACTCTATGATGCTCTAAAGACTGATCCTTTCACTCTGCCACCAGAGGCCCTTACAAACTTTGAAATTCTGAAACAGATCCTGTCGTCGGCCCCTGCCCTTGGCATACCAGACTATGAAAAGAGCTTCAAGCTATTTGTCTCAGAGAGAGAAGGACACGCCACAGGAGTACTGGCCCAATCTTGTGACAACAGACTTAGACCTATCGGGTACTATTCCTGTCGATTGGATCCAGTAGCTAGGGGGGCACCCTCCTGCCTCAGAGCTGTTTTCGCAGCCCAAGCCCTTCTGGACAAAACTGCAGATCTCGTGCTGGGCCACCTCCTCATCCTTCTAGCTCCGCATGACATATCAGCCGTGCTAAACCAAGTACAACCAAAACATATGTCAGCAGCAAGACATCTCAGACTACAATGCACTTTGCTCCTCCCGGACAATATATCCCTCCTCAGATGTAACACCCTCAACCCGTCCACTCTGCTCCCGCTTTTCGAGGGGGGAAACGACCCTCACGATATCTCTCACGACTATCTTGAAATCATGAAGATGGAAACTACACACCTGCCAACAGTTAGCAGAGTGCCTCTGGACGACCCTGACCTGACTATCTATGTTGATGGATCAAGATATGCAGATCATGAAGGGAGGTACCACACCGGATATGCTGTCACTACCAGAGACACAATCCTCCATGCCTCTGCATTGCCCCCCTCTAAGTCCGCACAAGAAGCAGAACTTCAGGCCCTAATCATGGCATGCAAGCTGGCGGAAGGGAAGAAGGCTAACATTTATACAGACTCAAGATACGCTCTTGGAGTGGCCTGTGACTATGGTGTCCTGTGGAAGAATAGGGGTTTTCTGACAGCAGTGGGTACACCTACAAAACACAGCGCAGCAGTCAGGGACCTGATTGATGCTCTGCTACTTCCTACCCAAGTGGCAGTTCTCAAGGTAAAGGCACATGGCAGACTGAACACTCAAGAAGCACAAGGTAATCACTTGGCGGACACTGCAGCAAAACATGCCGCGAAAGGTGTGCGAGAAGTTGTACGCAGAGTGGACGTCCAAAACATTCCAACACAAGAGACAGTACAAGCCACCATGATCTTGCAGAACCCTCCTGTGGATTGGGCACGCTTGAAGGAAATGCAAGAGGCAGCAAGTGAGGAGGAAAAAGGAACATGGACGAAGAAGGGAGCCATATTGAAGGATGGACTCATGGAAGTGAATAAGAGACCATGTTTACCACGGTCCATGTTCCCAGCTGTGGTGCAGTGGGCTCATGGTGCTTCTCACCTGTCGAAGACCTTGATGAATTCTTTGATCAATAAATACTACCTGGCCCCAGGAATTACCCCACTTACCAACAACTTCTGTAAGTCATGCGTCATTTGTGCCAAGTGCAACCCAGGCAGAACGGAAAAGACACCCATGAAACATCTAGCTAAAGCTCAATATCCCTTTCAACGAATACAGATTGATCATATTCAGATGCCGAAGAGTGGCCGGTATGAATACGCTCTAGTAATCGTTGATATGTTCAGTTCCTGGCCCGAAGCGTTCCCTGTGACCAACATGACAGCGAAGACCACAGCCAAGAAGCTTCTAACGGAAATAGTGTGCAGATATGGTGTCCCAGAGGTCATAGAGAGTGATCAGGGGCCGGCTTTCACGGCCTCGTTAACCAAAGAAATATGGACAGCCCTAGGGGTCACACTTGCTTTCCACACCCCGTATCACCCTCAGAGCAGTGGGAAGGTAGAAAGATTGAATGGCACAATAAAATCCCGAATGTTGAAAATGTCTCAGGAGACAGGGATGAGCTGGCCAGACAGTCTACCCATCGCCCTGTTCAGTGTGAGATACACTCCTAAAGAGAGCCATGGTTTATCACCTTATGAAATACTGTTTGGTTCAGCCCCGAGATTAGGGTGTTATTATCCACAACAGTTACAGTTACAATCCGATGTATTAACTGATTATGTGACTGCTTTGTCTCGTGAATTAACCCGAATCCATGCAAAGGTTTTCTCTTCCATTCCAGATCCTGAGTTAGATACAGGAACACACAAGCTGGTCCCCGGTGATTGGGTTCTGGTGAAGAAATTTGTGCGAAAACACCCTCTTGAACCAAGATATGACGGTCCCTTCCAGGTCCTCCTAATAACAGCTACATCTGTGAAAGTTGCAGGGAAGAATACCTGGATACACGCCTCCCACTGCAAGAAGGTCACCACACCCAAGGAAACGGATAAAGATAAATCATGATCATATATATCATTTGTCTGTGTGGGTTGACTGGGGCACAGCATGCAGCCATTACTAAGAAAGATGGGAAGGTCATTTTTTGGTATAATTCATCTGATACCCATATAGCCACGTTTGACTTCCACCCGTGTAAGATACTCCCATGTCCTGAGCATGACAGCAGGTCAGAACGGTATGAAAAAGGTGACGGAGAGGGATATATATGTGTCACTAAAGGGTCATGGGGAAAAAATTGTGACAGTTGGGGAGCAGCAGCTTGGAACACAGGGACACCCTGGGGATATAACCCTCTGCCAGCCTATGACAGTAAAGACAGCCAGGGGGAGCCCTTGCTAACCCGTCTTACCCTCACCAAGCCAGGGCCCAGTATGACACTTGTCCTAAACATACGGAATCCGAGCCCATCCGATAAGGGAGAGTATGTGTTGGGGTGGTGGTTCGGAGGTGGTCACTGGGGTCATAGAGGGTCTTTCCGTCTAGAAGATATGTACAACAACAATGAATGGCAGCCAATCAAGAACCTGCCGCCCCCACCAAACCCCTTAAAGCCCCATGTACAGACCCTGGAGGACATGGTTGCAATAGCAGATCCTACCTTCAAGGATACAATGGAGGTTGAGACCGGCCTTTCAGAAATCAATCTCTGGCTAGAATGGATGAGATATAGCGCCAGCAGACATAATAAAACCAACTGCTATGTCTGTGGTAGTGCTAGGCCACATTTGGGTACAGTCCCATTAGTTATACCTAAAAAAGAGGAAGAGTGCTTCCTAAGCCTCTACGCTAACATTTCCACCAACCAATTAAATGGAAAAAGGAATATCCCATAGACACCAGTGCTTCAATACCTAAGATAGCTATCACCTTATACCCTGGAAACTACACTTGTTATGCTCACCATGAAGGGAGGGGTAAAAACCTAGGTAACTTCTCCAAAGGTTAATGTGCTTCTTACAGTCATGTCCCGGCCAACTTAATACAGAATCAAAGTCAATCCTTGGGGGATGTGTATTGGATATGTGGAGACATGCAAGTGAGGACCAGATTGGAAGGACAATGGAGGGGAGAATGTGCCCTTGCAAAGGCCATCATGCCTCTGCACATCCTAACCCTAACGGAAGGTACTCACAACACACAGGGTAAGAGGACAAAAAGGGAAGCCCTTCCGGGAAGTTTTGACCCTCATGTATATTTAGATGCCATTGGAGTTCCGAGGGGGGTCCCTGATGAATTCAAGGCCCGAGACCAGGTAAAAGCAGGTTTAGAGGCCCTAATCCCCATAATAACTGTTAGCAAAAATGTAGACTGGATAAATTATATATATTACAATCAGCAAAGGTTTGTCAATTACACGAGAGACGCATTCCAGGGAATAGCCGAACAGTTGGAGGCCGACTCTCAAATGACTTTCCAGAACCGGATGGCTCTGGATATGATATTTGCAGAGAAAGGAGGGGGTTTGTACTGTGATAGACAAAATGACCAGCACCACTTGCTGTACCTATATTCCAGACAACACCGGCCCGAATGGTCAAGTCACTGTAGCCCTTAAAAAGTTGAAGAATCTGTCAGTTGAACTAAAGAAAAATTCAGGCATCACAGATCCATGGGACCAATACTTCAGTTGGATGAACGGGTGGCAGAGAATTTTAACCCAAATAGGAGTAACCATACTAATCTTTCTATTTCTCCTCGCTCTGATAATTTGTTGCATACTCCCTTGTTTAAAGAAATGTATAGAGAAAGCAGTAGAACAAGGAATCCCTACGTTCGTGAACCAAGACATAGGGCTCGAGGAAGATGAGTACGAAGAACCGCACATTCCACTACAGACATTCCCAGTCTCACATCATGAATAGGCAGGACGACAGGGACAGATAGGGTAGGAGCCTTGAGGCCGTGACCTGGGTCCAGCTGCAGCGAAAGCCATCCTCACCACTAGAGGCTCTGGGGAAAACCTGCTGGACCTTAGACTCCGCGCGCCTTGGGGTGGGGAAACTTAGATTAAAACAGGGACAGATTAAAATAGACATTTCAAGGGGGGTGCTGTAGTGGATGTGATAAAAATAGTCAAACTAAGATAATGAAATGCCTATTTCAATGCACAAGCACATGCTTCATATCACATATGATCATATATATATATAACGTATGCAAATAGGTTATTGATTGCTATAGGAATAATCACATATAATCGTAATGCATAATTTACCCCTTTGCTAATATAATGTTGTATTTCAGAGATGCATCACATGGTTTATCAGAACAGGAACTCAGTCTGCAAAAAACAACTATTTTAGGACAGCGGAAAGTCCCTAAGAACCACAGAACCAGACAGATGCCAGACGCCAGGACGTCACAAGAATAATATTACATATTAATGAGAATGTTGAATATTAATGAATATTAATGAGCATGATCGTGTGTTCGGTCATGCGCTTTTGAATGCACTTGTAAACCATATAAAAGACACGGCTTGCAATAAAAAAGCAGAAGTAACGGTCTTCACCCTGAGACACAAGTCTGAGTGTAGATTATTTACTTTAGTTCTTTAGTTTGTACAAACGCTTCTTATCTAATTTGGCTCAGGAAGCAGATATCAGACACTCCGTGCATTTGGCTCGGGTCCAAGACAAGGGTTAAACAGCAGCATGGTCAATAAACAAGCCAAGAGGTCAATCGAGTGGTTGCAGGTTGGGATCAGGCAGTAGAGTAGTCAAGGAACAAGCCAAGGGTCAATCACGAATGGTAGCAAATACAGATGGCAGCAGGGCAGACAAATAGCAATGCACAATAACCTGGCAAAGAGGAAGTGCTTTAATAGGAAGTTCATGGGAGGAGCAAGGGGTTCAAGGTTCAACAGCAATCAAGACACAAGGCAGGGTTGTCCAACAGATCGGGCGGGGAGCTGTCCAGCATCCCAGATAGCTCAGTGAGAAGAGTCAATGCCAGACACAGAAGAGGTCCCAGGTTCAAGCCCAGGTCCTGACAGTGGGTCTTTTAAGTACTGTTGCCAACGGACTGTATGGGAGGTCAACATATGTCTAGTCAAGCATGTGGTGCCCAATCGGCTGCTGTTTAGGCCACGCTTGATACGCTTCAGACATATGTTGCAAACACCAACGGTGCAATCTGCTGCACACGTCGCAAAAAAGCTCTGCGGTGTGATGCAGTTGGGTGGCTGCCATTAAGCTGGCCCCTGGAGGGCATCCTGCCTCGTCAGCATCCTCCTCTTTTCTATCAGGCACCCACGTAGAGTCAGTGACCTCATCATTCCCTCCCTTTGCATCACTGGAGCAAACTTGGCAGTATGCTGCAGCTGGGGGAACATGACTGCCAGTTTCTTGTCCTTCTTGGGCATCCCCTCTCTCTGGGCTCATGTTACTGCCTTCATCCTCAACCTGGGTACCATCATCGGAGCCTTCAAAACACTGCGCATCCTCCTACAGCATGTACCCGACACTGTGGTCAAACAGTTCTGGGGACTCCTCAGGGCATGATGGTGGAGCTAGGGAAGGAGTGACTGAGGACATTGAGCCAATGGAATAGGCCGCTTTGGTAGCTGCATTGCCAGGCAAAGTACTCTGAGCCTGGGTGACAGAGGATGAGGATGGTTTTGTTATCCACTCTACCAACTCTTCTGCATGTTGTGGCTCAACACGGCCAGCTGCCGAAAAAAAAGGCAAGCGTGCCCCACGGCCACATGCTGAGGATGCACCGTGTCGACGACCAGCACTGTTGCTTGCCCCCTTTTAGTGGGCTGTGAGCGTCTGTCTCTCCTTGATGGCCTTCCAGACATGCTGTAAAATTGGATTAACAAAACACCGCCTGAAGTTTAATAGTAAAAGTACACTAGGAATGGCCTGCAGTCAGTTATAGGCTTGGCTAGACTAGAATGCAGTAGATATTTATATGTAGGAGATTGTATATATATATATTTAATGCACTGCAGATCACTGAATCACCTGCCTGCCTGAAAGAGTATTTGAAAACGTACACCAGGAATGGCCTGCAGTCTGATATAGGCTTGGCTAGACTAGACTAGAACGCAATATGATTTAACCTTTTATAATTGAAAAAATACAATAGAATAGGGGGTGTACCATCGTCCTAGTATTCTAATATGAATTGAGGGGTTTCAGGGGTTCCCCACAGACCCCGAAGCTCCAACAGGAAAAGGTGGGCGGGGAGGACTATACCGGTATTACATATATTGGTTGAACGCAACAAGAGTAATTCACATTGGGTAAATTTAGAAAAATGTATTCACATAGAAACATCAAAAACAAGGTAAAAAATACATAACATTAGAATACAATACAAAACACACTTGACCACAATCAGGTCACCGGTCGTGCAATCCCTTCCATTGAAAAGGGGGGAGGTATCAGTGAAGGAATTGAAGTCATGAGACAGGCAGTCTCTAGTCTCAACTAGTTTTGCAAATTTTGTTTTCGCTTCGTCAGGAGACAGTCTAAAATATAATACAAGACATAAATAAAACATAAAAAAACAACAATACAACATTTTGTTCCAGGGGGTGTGTGGGAGACAACCCCTGGAAGCCAATATCGATCATAATGGGGGAATTTGTAGATCATGTCTCCTACCTAAAGGCACAGCGTCCACTGACCCCAAGAAGGTCCAAAGCAGACAGTGGGTGAATAACTCACATGTAGGCCAAGATAAATTCTTGGGACGGACCTAATAATAAGGATATGCATCAATAATATACAAATTGAATGTTATGAATGTGAAGGAAATCCGTGCACGTGAGATGATATATGGAGTGTGCAAAAAAGGTGAATGGCTGGAGAACGAACTTAGAGAAGAGAAAGAGGTGAAGGGAAGGGGAGGAGAGAGAGGGAGTGAAAGGGGCCGGGAACCAGAGGGAAGATGATGGGGAATGGGGAACGGAAAGGAACAGAAGGGCATAGACTAGAACGCAGTGGATATATATATATGTAGGAGACTGTATATATATTTAATGCACTGCAGATCACCGAATCACCTGCCTGCCTGCCTGAAAGTGTATTTGAACACGTACACCAGGAATGGCCTACAGTCAGATATAGGCTTGGCTAGACTAGCATGCAGTGGATATATATTAGACATGTGGATTTCGTCCGAATGCATTTTCGTCCCAATTTCTGGTATTTTCGTTATCATTTTAACAAACAAAAACGAATGCTCAGAATACGAAAACCGAAAGATCCGACATAAACAAATGCTTTATTTTTGTTGCAACAACAGTTCGATATAGATAGGAGATTCGACATGACTCTGACAATAACAATCTGTGTCTATCAAAATGGTGGAAGGATGAGGTAAGTGAAGGAGAACTGCACTAAGGTAAAGGAAGCTGTTTAGGGGAAAAACAATTTACCTTTACAACCCCTTTAACTCTATTAGTCCAATATTATTCTACATAGAGAGGAAAGATTTGACATAGAAAGAAAAGATTCGAAATTATAGAGAGAAAAGATTTGACATTATAGAGAGAAAAGAGCGCTGCTGGAATTGGGTGGGGAAAAAAAATAAAAATAATGATGATGATGAATGTTATTGGCTGATTGTTACCAAAGAGGAGGAGCAGTAAAATAGCTCGGTATTTGGGGGGTCTGTATGAATGGGGCTCAGTATTGGAGAGTCTGTATGGATGTGGCTCAGTATTGGGGGGTCTGTATGATCGGGCTCAGTATTAGGGGGTTTGTATGAACAGGGCTCAGTATTGGAGAGTCTGTATGGATGTGGCTCAGTATTGGGGGGTCTGTATGAATGGGGCTCAGTATTGGAGAGTCTGTATGGATGTGGCTCAGTATTGGGGGGTCTGTATGAATGGGGCTCAGTATTGGAGGGTCTGTATGAATGGGGCTCAGTATTGGAGAGTCTGTATGGATGTGGCTCAGTATTGGGGGGTCTGTATGATCGGGCTCAGTATTAGGGGGTTTGTATGAACAGGGCTCAGTATTGGAGAGTCTGTATGGATGTGGCTCAGTATTGGGGGGTCTGTATGAATGGGGCTCAGTATTGGAGAGTCTGTATGGATGTGGCTCAGTATTGGGGGGTCTGTATGAATGGGGCTCAGTATTGGAGGGTCTGTATGAATGGGGCT
The DNA here is from genome assembly GCF_905171775.1 of Rana temporaria. Lineage (NCBI taxonomy): Eukaryota > Metazoa > Chordata > Amphibia > Anura > Ranidae > Rana > Rana temporaria. The sequence goes on from NC_053490.1 coordinate 83,771,406, forward strand.
CAGTATTGGAGAGTCTGTATGGATGTGGCTTAGTATGGGGGGGGGGGGGGGGGATCTGTATGGATGGGGCTCAGTATTGTGGGTCTGAATAATTAGTAGTTGTATCTCTCCTCGGTGACGTATACAGTGTGGTATGTACACTCTGAAGACAATGGACGGTGTTACATTGCTCAGTAGAGGACATATGCGGCCTTCTCCTCACACAGTCCCGCCTGAGTTATATCTGCCCAGAGGACCCGGATGTCTCCTCACACCGCCCGGGCTGACTCCGGCATTCCGTACCCCCACAATGGACGCCCATTAATCCTTATTCCAGCACAGACAATGTGAGGACAGCATAGAGAAGAGATGACAGGGAGAGGAGGAGGAAAGGAGGGGGAGCGGCTGATGTAATATCTGAGGAGGAGTCTGAAGGAGAAACACTGAGCACGCTGCCTGCACTTCACTACAGAGCCGACCTTGTGTGCCGGGAGGAGAGCGGAGACATGTGAGTATCCCACCTTCCCTCATAGGACGGAGAGGCCTACCGGAGAACCGGCACCGCCCGCCCGCCTACATTGTACGGGGTGGGGGGTCAGTGTATAGACAGGCGGCCCGGAGAGGAGATCATGGCCGGCCTCTGTCACACACACTGAGGAGGAGCTATGAACCTGGAGCACATGGCTCTTCCATGTCAGTACCCGGCGATGTATGTAGGTGCCGGGTGTGTCCTGAACGGTGATATTATTAGTGATGAAGACACAGAGCAGGCACATTGATTGGCTATTCCTGGACCTTCCCGCACTATTCCCATCCAGATGATGCAATAGAGTACCGGAGCCCCGCCCCTGGTGTCAGTTCTGTGTTCCGACAGGGGTGACACGTGCCGCTATTCCTGAGAACAGAGAAGGGGAGGAGCGTCTTTCTACTACACTACACCATTCTCTGACTACCTGAGGGGGGCACACATCATCCTCTGACACATGGGGGGTGGTGCACAACATGTCCTCTGACACCTGGGATGGGGGGGTGGTGCACACCATGTCCTCTGACACCTGGGATGGGGGGGTGGTGCACAACATGTCCTCTGACACCTGGGATGGGGGGGTGGTGGTGCACAACATGTCCTCTGACGTCTGGGATGGGAGGGTGGTGGTGCACAACATGTCCTCTGACGTCTGGGATGGGAGGGTGGTGGTGCACAACATGTCCTCTGACGTCTGGGATGGGAGGGTGGTGGTGCACAACATGTCCTCTGACGTCTGGGATGGGGGGGTGGTGCACAACATGTCCTCTGACGTCTGGGATGGGAGGGTGGTGGTGCACAACATGTCCTCTGACGTCTGGGATGGGAGGGTGGTGGTGCACAACATGTCCTCTGACGTCTGGGATGGGGGGGTGGTGCACAACATGTCCTCTGACGTCTGGGATGGGGGGGTGGTGCACACCATGTCCTCTGACATCTGGGATGGGGGGGTGGTGCACAACATGTCCTCTGACATCTGGGATGGGGGGGGGGTGGTGCACAACATGTCCTCTGACATCTGGGATGGGGGGGGGGTGCACAACATGTCCTCTGGGATGAGGGGGGGGGGGTGGTGCACAACATGTCCTCTGACATCTGGGATGGGGGGGGGGTGCACACCATGTCCTCTGACATCTGGGATGGGGGGGGGTGGTGCACACCATGTCCCCTAACATATGGGGGGGGGGTGGTGGTGCGCAACATGTCCTCTGACATCTGGGATGGGGGGGTGCACACCATGTCCTCTGACATCTGGGATGGGGGGGTGGTGCACACCATGTCCCCTGACATCTGGTATAGGGGGGGTGGTGCACACCATGTCCTCTGACATCTGGGATGGGGGGGTGGTGCACACCATGTCCTCTGACATCTGGGATGGGGGGGTGGGGTGGTGCACACCATGTCCTCTGACACCTGGGATGGGGGTGTGCCCACACTGTCCCCTGCTGATTGGGTGCATTCCAATCAAATGGTTCAGGTGGATGCTCTGAGAAGTCAGTTTTCTCTACAGAAGTCAGTTACTGAGTTGTGGACGGAGTGGGGCTGGAAATTGTCAGCAGAACACCCACCTGCGTCCAATCAGCTGCAGACATTGTTCTGGTGTTCTGACAACTGTGCCTTCTGTAGTTGTCAGGACACAATAGCTGGGATTCATTCATCACTCACTGGTTGTGTGACTTGGATATCTATTCTTCTTCTGCCCATGCCCAGGATGTGGGGAAATCTACTAGCTGATTGTCCGGCTTAAAGTATATGGAAACCCCCACCTTGTAAAACAACCTATTTATTTACAAATGGAAATGAAAGACTTTTTGTGTGTGTATATGTGTGTGTGTGTGTGTGTGTGTGTGTATATATTACACATGGAAATGAAAGACCTTTTGTGTATATGTGTGTGTGTGTGTGTGTGTGTGTGTGTGTGTGTGTGTGTGTATATATATATATATATATATATATATATATATATATATATATATATATATATATATATATATATATATATATATATATAATTACAAATGCCTGTGTTTTTTATTTTTGTATAGGGGATCACATGACCTCTGTTCTCAGCTGCATAAAGGCTTGATGAGGTGGGGAGGAGATTGCAGGGTGCGGTTGTGTCAGCACAAGTCTGACCATTGGAAGACAGAAGGGCTGTTTTCCCAGCCAAGCCAGAAAACTGACCACACTGGGAAGGATGTGCTCTCATGCCTAGTGTGGTCAGTTAGATCCCTTTCACATTGAGACAGTTTTCAAGCGTTTTAGCGCTAGAAATCGCAACTGAAAACTGCCTCCCATGTCGTCCGAATGTGAAACCCCGAGTGCTTTCACACCCGGGCAGTGCGCTTACGGGACGTTAGAAAAAGTCCTGCAAGCAGTTGAGACTGCTATATACAGCGCTCCCAAAACACCCTGCCCATTGTAATGAATCAGCAGCGCTTCCGAAGCGCCGTAAAACAGGTGTTTTTAACCCCTTCGCCGCTAGCGGGGGTTAAAAGCACCATGTTGGAGCCTGAAAAGCGGCGCTTAAACAGCGGGAAAGCTCTGCTAAAACGAGCGGGAACTGTACTGATAATGCACGGGCATAAAAGGGGTCTTACTAGGAAAGCAGAGGGACTGGCAGGGACACCAGGGATTTCACACAAAGGAAACAATGCAAAGAGAAGCGACCTCTTCATACAAGTACATGGTACAGCAGGGACATATCAGGAATATGAAATGTTGGGATAGCAAACACCTAAACTCCAGGATTTTATTCGGTTTCTCAGGGTGGATCACCCCGTCTCGCTGCACTTGGGGCACAGCACAGTGTACCCGCAGTTTTTGTTTGTTTTTCTGCACTATTCCATAGACTTCTATCATGCCCCATGGTTTTGGTGCGCTTTCATTGTTGGTGGGGGCAAATCGGAATTTGTTTTCTACTACAGTGACGAGTAAATTCGCAGAAGCAGGATAGAAAGTTCTTCTTGAATGTACAAATGTCTAGCAGGATACGTGCTTATCCTTCCATAAAGTCCATTCGTTCCAAAAGCAAATTCTAAAAGCAAATAAAACCTTGAACTACGTTCCAAATGAGGTTCAAATATCCTGAGGATTTTCATACAAGTGTTCTTAAGAAGAATGATTCAACTTCTACTGCAGTATATCCAGTTTTACCTCAACATTTTGGATTTCTTAGTTTGTATATTAGAGACGGTGGTCACTGGGACAGCCGGAGAGTACATCTCCCCAGCAGGGCACAGACACAATAAATACTCACTGGGGTTATAACCCTTAAGCCCCATACACACTATCAGTTTTCCTGCAGGTTTTTCTCTTCAGATTTACCAAAGCCATGTAGTGCAAGGACCTGCCTGATTGCATACAAATTGAAACTCTTAAAGCGGGAGTTCACCCATAAAACATATTTTTCAAACAATCCCCTTACATGGATGCTCGTTTTGTCTAGGGGAATCGGCTAGTTGTTTTAAAATATGAGCTGTACTTACCGTTTTCGAGATGCATCTTCTCCGTCGCTTCCGGGTATGGGTCTTCGGGAGCGGGCGTTCCTTCTTGATTGACAGTCTTCCGAGAGGCTTCCGACGGTCGCATCTATCGCGTCACTAGTAGCCGAAAGAAGCCAAACGTCGGTGGGGCTCTATACCGCGCCTGCGCACCGACGTTCGGCTTCTTTCGGAAAATCGTGACGCGATGGATGCGACCGTCGGAAGACTGTCAATCAAAATAGGAACGCCCAGTTCCGCAGCCCATACCTGGAAGCGGCGGAGAAGATGCATCTCGTAAACGGTAAGTACTGCTCATATTTTAAAACAACTAGCCGATTCCCCTAGACAAAATGAGCATCCATCTAAGGGGAAAAAGTATATTGTACGGGTGAACACCCGCTTTAAGGTTTGCCCTCATATTAGATGGTTTTGGTAAACCTGAAGAGAAAAACCTGCAGGAAAACTGATAGTGTGTATGGGGCTTTATTCTGTCCAGTATGAGTTTTTTGGATTCATACACTATATGCCCCTTTGTGTTTCCAACTTTTATAGAATGCAGCAGGACATGCTGGGGCTTGTAGTCCTTCCAAAGTTACAATAAACTGATCCTATGCATTCTTTTTAAAGGGGGTTGTAAAGGATTTTTTTCCCCCCTGAATAGCTTCCTTTACCTTAATGCAGTCCTCCTTCACTTACCTCATCCTTCCATTTTTCTTTTAAATGTCCTTATTTCTTCTGAGAAATCTTCACTTCCTGTTCTTCTGTCTGTAACTCCACACAGTAATGCAAGGCTTTCTCCCTGGTGTGGAGAAAGCCTCTTGAGGGGGCGAGCAGGAGTGTCAGGATGCCCACTAACACACAGCTCCTTTCTCTATCTGCAAAGTAGAGAGTGTCCTGACCCTCCTGCTCGCCCCCTCCCCCATCAATATGCTTTCTCCACACCAGGGAAAAAGCCTTGCATTACTGTGTGTAGTTACAGACAGAAGAACAGGAAGTGAGGATTTCTCAGAAGAAATAAGGACATTTAAAAGCAAAATCGAAGGATGAGGTAAGTGAAGGAAGACTGCACTAAGGTAAAGGAAGCTATTTAGGAAAAAACATTTTCCTTTACAACCCCTTTAAGGGCCCGTTCGCTATAGAGTTGCAATAATTCATGCGCTACGACCTACTTTATCATTTAGATGCAACATTCCTGACCCGGAGTATTACTTTACCTGGAACTAGCCAAGAACGCAAGAGCTGAGGCTGTTTTTTATGTTTTATTTCTGGGAGCCATATGGGTGACTTGGGCCTTAATCACACGAAACCACATTCAGACACCTGTAAACAGACATCATTTTTATTGTGCATCTAAACTGATCAGGGAAACGCTTGCCATCCAAATACGTACAAGCTTAAAGCGGGAGTTCACCCATTTATTTTTTTTTTTTCTCTTTTCCCCATAGCTGGATGCTCGTTTTGTCTAGGGGAATCGGCTAGTTGTTTTAAAATATGAGCTGTACTTACCGTTTTCGAGATGCATCTTCTCTGTCGCTTCCGGGTATGGGTCTTCGGGACTGGGCGTTCCTTCTTGATTGACAGTCTTCCGACGGTCGCATCCATCACGTCACTAGTAGCCGAACGTCGGTGCGGCTCTATACTGCGCCTGCGCACCGACGTTCGGCTTCTTTCGGAAAATCGTGACGCGATGGATGCGACCGTCGGAAGCCTCTCGGAAGACTGTCAATCAAAATAGGAACGCCCAGTCCCGCAGCCCATACCCGGAAGCGGCGGAGAAGATGCATCTCGTAAACCGTAAGTACTGCTCATATTTTAAAACAACTAGCCGATTCCCCTAGACAAAACGAGCATGAAGCTAAGGGGAAAAAGTATATTGTAGGGGTGAACCTCCGCTTTAATGCTCCCGTACACAAGGCCTTAGGAGGGCAAGTTCACTAAAGTAGGAAAAAGACTCGCAGCACTTACAGGAAAAGGCAATGTGTGCTCTCCATCAGGATAAGTCCTCAGGTGGGAGGATCGCCCATTATTGCAGATTATTACTTATTTAAAAGCATTGATTGTGATAAATATAGTGCAGGCAGTACTGGAAAACTGTAACACCGATGTGCTTGTATTTTATAGTTGGTTCCCTCTCCCCTGGATCTCACTGTATTTCTGGTTTTATGATTGCATTGTGAGTGTATCTCCATTGTTTTACTATATATAGAGCTGCAACAAGTTATACTGCTCATAAATGTTGGCCTGCACTGCAGTCCACCGTAACTATTCTGAATGTGTTTGTGTGTTTTTATATGGTGTGTGTGTGTGTGTGTGTGTGTGTGTGTGTGTGTGTGTGTGTGTGTATATATATATATATATATATATATATATATATATATATATATATATATATATATATATATATATATATATATATATATATATATATATATATATATATATATAGCAGCACACCAGCCAGTCGGGTCAGTGTAATATTAGTAACATCAGGAGAGGTTCACAAAATCGGGGACATTCCTCCAGTTAGCATGAAAAAATAATCAAACTAAAACTTCTGAGGTCCCCCCCCCCCCACAAATAAACTTTGGGAAAAGGTACATGGACCCATAGGCCTGAGAATATATATACAAGTGCAGTACAACAGTCATCGGTAACATGCATTTGTAAGAACAGCATAATGAAAGTATATATACTTCTCTTTTTAATCTTCTTATGCCTAGTACACACGATCGGTTTTCCCGACGGTCAAAAGACCGCCAGGAAAACCGAGAACCGGCTCGGTCCCTTTTCCCCTGTAAACACGGCAGGTTTTCCTAACAGGAAAATTGCCAGGAGAACTTTGGTTGGGAAACCCGGCCGTGTGTATGATCCCTTGCAGTGTTTCCCATAGGAAAACTGTGGGAAAAAAAACACAGCGATCCGCAGTGAGAAAAAAAGAGAATTTTTTTTTAACCGCAGGTTTCCTGTCAGGAAAACTGCTAAGGAGCGTGTACACGGCCGGTTTTCCCGGCCAAAGTAAAACACAGCAGTTTTCCCGATGGGAAAACCGATCGTGTGTACTAGGCATAACAGTTTTTTTTATTGTGCTGACTAACTGGAGAGTGTTTTGGGGTCATTGTTGTATTGCTTTGTGTACTGCTTTGCCCACATGCACTTTGTCCCCCTTGCTAGTTTTAAATTGATCTGAGGGGGCTGCCATTGTTGGATTTGGTGAAGGGGGTCTAGTCTGTCTTCAAGCTACATTGGGCTTCTGGTGTATGTTTAACCACTTGTCCTCTGGAAGGTTTTTCCCCCTTCATGACCAGGCCATTTTTTGCTATTCAGCATTGTGCTACTTTAACTTGCAATTGAATGGTCATGCAACACTGTACACAAATTAAATTTAGATCTTCTTTTTTTTTTTTCTCACACAAATGATGCTTTCTTTTGGTGGAATTTGGTCACCTGGGTTCTTATTTTTTTATTATATTAACCAAAAAAGAAACCAAATTTGGGGAAAAAAATATATTTTATATCTTGTTTTAATACATATCCAGTAAAAAGAATGACATTTTCTTCATAACTTTGGGTCAAAATTTATTATGCTACATATCTTTGGTTAAAAAAATAAAAAAAATCCAGTAAGTACTAGTTTTTATTTTTATAGCTCCTAAAACTATGATGTGTGTGTATATACATTTACGCAGCTATAGAAGCTAAACTGTAATGGCGGTGATCAACAACTTTTATAGTGTGACTGTGATAGTGTGGTGGGCAATCTGGCACTAACGGATACTCTGGGACACTGACCTTGCTAGTGACACTAATACAGTGATCAATGGTAATACTGTATACTGACAATGTACTAATAACACTGGCTGGGAAGAGGTTAACATCTAGGGGCAATCAAGGGGGTTAACTGTGTGCCTAGCTGTGTAATATGTGCAGTTTTACAAAAAAACAGCCAGATAGCTGTTCCTATGTTCAGAGTTCTTTGTTTTTTTAAACACAAGAGCTCTGGTTGTTATTGGACACAGGCCAGATCGGCTGAAATCTGCTGCCAAACTCGTTCTGTGGCCAATGACAGCACAGGTCTGCAGGGGGCACGTGCATGGGCACCAAGAAGACGGGCACAGTAAAACGAATCTGGGTGGGCAGCAAGTAGGTAAGGAGGAAAGGGATGCCTCTGGGTAAGCCTGCTTTCAATATCTATGCTTTGCTGTATACATGTCTTATGTTTGGGATCCTTATTCCTTGAAGCAGCTTTAATTAGAGAAATATTAAACTGTGTGTGTGTGTGTGTGTGTGAGAATTGTGCTGCTGTGTCTCTATATTTGTGCGTGTGTTTGTGATATATAAATGTAATTTCTGTAAGTACCGGTCAAGCACAGCAAAGGTCAGCTTGTATTTTGTAGCCGGAGCATTTATTTTAAATCCTCACTGACATTACGACTTCCCATACATGGCTGCCTGTTTCATGTCATACCAGCTGTGAAGTGTTAGGAGTTGAGTCACAGTGTTCCTTAGTCTGTCACTTTGCCTATGGGTTATGATGACCCAGCGTGTGTGCCAAAACATGCTTAACTGCGCAGTTATGTCAAGCCTTTACTCTTGCAGTCTCTTTGCATGCCAGCAAGGGACAATCTGACACTATCAATGTACCATTGTAGTACAAAGCATTTGCTGATCTTTCATGAAGGCATATTTCACAAACTCACTAAAATAAGGAAGGAAATGTCTCTACATTATCTTGTCCAGAAATTATTAGAACACTTCGCCTAGGTGTAGACCTGTGTTTAAACTGCTGTGCCTTTGTAAAGCGATCCACATTCAGATTGCTTTTTAGAATAATTTGGTTTTAACTTCATAATTGCCACACATATGCACCACAACTGCTTGCATTGCACAGGGTTGTGGGGTGTTTGTGGTGCGCCCTCGTTTCCTTGAGGCTTGCTGCCCGCTGAGCATGACATACTGAATCATTTTTGCTGTGGGCCAGTATTGTAGCATCACAACTGTGGCTAGTGGACACCGCCATTAGTTGTCATTGCAGGTTAGAGGGTTCTAAAACCACAACCCTAAACAAGACCTAAATCTTACTGGACTTTGTTGATGCTTGCTTAGAGCTTCCCCCCCCCCCAGACAGTACAGAAAAGGTATAATAAGTGTAATGCTCAGTGAAGTCTTAGCTTCTGAAATGTGTCACGTTAAACCAGAGCTCGACAAATCCCGGTCGCCATGGCGACTAGAAATAGGGTCCTGGCGACTTGGCTTGGAAGGGGGGGGGGGGAAAATAAATACATATTTTTTTTGTGAGCTGGCGCCATCTGGTGGTGAGCCGTTGGTATTACAAGTTATTACCACCAGATGTGTAAGCTGGCGCCATCTGGTGGTGGCCGTTGGTATTACAAGTTAAGCATTACAAGTTAAACAGCAATTCTAATGTAATTTTTCACTATTTTCACTGCCATCTTCTTCCCTCTAATTGGAACTCCAAACATTATATATATTTTTTATCCTAACACCCTAGAGAATAAAATGGCGATCGTTGCAATACTTTGTCACGCCGTATTTGCGCAGCGGTCTTACAAGCGCACTTTTTTGGGAAAAAATTACACTTTTTTTTAAATTAAAAAATAAGACAACAGTAAAGTTATCCCCATTGTTTTAATATTATGAAAGATAATGTTACGCCGAGTAAATTGATACCTAACATGTCACGCTTCAAAATTACGTCCGCTCGTGGAATGGCGACAAACTTTTACCCTTTAAAATCTCCATAGGCGACGTTTAAAAAATTCTACAGGTTGCATGTTTTGAGTTACAGAGGAGGTCTAGGGCTAGAATTATTGCTCTCGCTCTACCAATCACAGCGATACCTCACATGTGTGGTTTGAACACCGTTTACATATGCGGGCGCTGCTCATGTATGTGTTCGCTTCTGCGCGCAAGCTCGTCGGGACGGGGTGCGTTTTCTGGCTCCTAACTTTTTTAGCTGGCTCCTAGATTCCAAGAAAATTTGTCAACCCCTGCGTTAAACAGTAACTGTACATGTTTCATGCTGCAGCTCCTGTGGTATTGTTTTTTCAAGCAGCCTTAATCACAAAGGTAAACTAACTTTTAATAGCTGGGAATTTTATAATGCAGTAGTGACTCATTGTGGAGAGAGTGACGCTGCGCTTGTGGCCAGCGATGGATTAAGATCAGGCTTGGCTAGGGATTTGTGCAGAGGTAGCAAACCTTCTTCCTTTAGAACCACTATAAAGTGGCACTTCACCCTACCTAACACGCATGTCCCATTTAATAGCTAATACAGTACCTTGAAAAGGAATGTGAATCCTTTTGAGATTTTCCACAATTTGTCATGTTACAACCAAAAACTTAAATGTATTTCTTGGGATGCTATGTGATTGAACAATACAAAGTGGCACATAATTGTGAAGTGGAAGGAAAAATTATAAATGGTTTTCAAAATGTTTTACAAATACGTGTAAAGTGTATTAGTATTCAGCCCCCCTGAATCGCCTTTCGCTGCAAGTCTTTTTGGGGTGTCTACCAGCTTTGCACATCTAGAGTGCAACATTTTTGTCCATTCTTTGCAAAATCGCTCAAGCTCTATCAGATTGGATGGAGAGCGTCTGTGAACAGCAATTTTCACGTCTTGACACAGATTGTCAGTTGGGTTTAGGTCTGGACGTTGACTGGGCCGTTCTAACACATGAATATGCTTTGATCCAAACCATTCCATTGTAGCTCTGGCTGTATGTTTTAGGTTCCTTGTCATGAGGGAAGGTGAACCACCACCCCAATCTTAAGCCTTGCAGACTCTTAACAGGTTTTCTTCTAAGATTGCCCTGTATTTGGTTTTCATCCCATAAACTAACCTGCTTCCCCCGTCCCTGCTGAAGAAAAGCACCACCACCATGTTTCACGGTAGTGATGGTGCGTTCAAGGTGATGTGTTAGTTTTCTGTCACACATAGCGTTTTGCTTTTAGGCGAAAAAGATCAATTTTGGTCTCATCTGACCCGAGCACCTTCTTCCACGTTTGCGGTGTCCCCCACATGGCTTCTTGCAGAATGCAAATAGGACTTCTTATGACTTTCTTTTAACAATGGCTTTCTTCTTTCCACTCTTCCTCAAAGGCCAGATTTGGGGAGAGCACGACTGAGCTGTGGATAACATTGTCCATCAATACAAAAGTGCAAATGACAAACTTCTGACAAAGGAAGTACAGCAGCAGAAGGTGGCAGGGTCCTGCCCTAACACGCTTCTAATTTATTCATTTACTATAAATTGCTAATCTTGGCAAATTATTTGGATCCGTCTATTCATCTGTCACTATTACATTTCCCAGGTTGCAAAAGGTGCTGGAAGAGCTTTGCCAAGAATCTTTGTTTACATTCTTTGTTATGAAAAGTAAAATTTGCATTTTGAGTTTATTTTAACCACTTCCCGACGGCCGTACGACTATTGACGGCCGCGGGGTGGTTCTAATTCTCTGAGGCGCCGTCAATCGACGTCCGCCCCTTTGCTCGTTTCCCGAGCGCGCAGCGGGGAACTGCTGTGCTGGCCGTGTCCCTCGGACACAGCCAGTCACAGATCGCCGTGAACGGCCAATCGGAGCGGCCGTTTCCTAGGCGATCTGTGCGGCCAATGAGAGATGATCTCATATGTTTACATATGAGATCATCTCTCATTGCCGGCTCTCGCAGACAGCGGTGCTGTCAGGGGAGAGAGGAGACGGATCTGTGTCTCTTGTACATAGAGACACAGATCGGTCACCCCCCCCCCCAGTCACCCCCCTTCCCCCACAGTTAGAACACTATATAGGGTACACATTTAACCCCTTCCTCACCCCCTAGTGTTAACCCCTTCCCTGCCAGTCACATTTATACAGTAATTAGTGCATATTTATAGCACTGATTGCAGTATAAATGTGAATGGCGCCAAAAATGTGTCAAAAGTGTCCGATGTGTCCGCCATAACATTGCAGTCGCAAAAAAAATCGCAGATCGCCGCCATTACTAGTAAAAAAAAAAATTATAAAAAAATAATAATTCTGTCCCTTTATTTTGTAGGCGCTATAACTTTTGCGCCAACCAGTCGCTTATTGCGGTTATTTTTAGAAAAAAAATTTAGAATAAGTATCGGCCTAGACTGAGGATAAATTTTTTTTTTTTTTTTTTTAAATTGAGCCATTTATTATAGCAACAAGTAAACAATTTTTTACTTTTTTTCAAAATTGTCGCTCTATTTTTGTTTATAGCGCAAAAAATAAAAACCGCAGAGGTGATCAAATACCACCAAAAGAAAGCTCTATTTGTGGGAAAAAAAGGACGTCAATTTTGTTTGGGAGCCACGTCGCACGACCGCGCAATTGTCAGTTAAAGCGACGCAGTGCCGAATCACAAAAAGTCCTCTGGGCAGGAAGGGGGTTTAAAGGGTCACTAAAGGAATTTTTTTTTTTAGCTAAATAGCTTCCTTTACCTTACTGCAGTACTGGTTTCATGTCCTTATTGTTCGTTTTTGCTTTGAAGTAGCTGTAATTCTGCTGTGATCTCCACACTTCCTGGTTGCCTGTTTCCTTATAATCATCATACTGGGAGCTTTCTCACGGTGGTCTAAGCTGTCATTACTGTGTGTCTAAAACTCCTCAGAACCAATCAGATTCATTTTAAAAACAAAACACTGCCCTGGATTTGTTTGTTTTTGTTCTGTGTGTCTTCCCGACTCACCTCTCACCCGGAACTTCATGTATGTCCTTTAAAACCGAAAGTGAAAGTAGAGGCACATTATATGATAGATTAAATTCAATTTTTAATCATTTTTAAAAGGAATCAGTTAACTTTTATGTCTCTATACCCAATAAACAGTCATTTCAGCAAAAAAAATTTTTTCCTTTAGTGACCCTTTAAGTGCCCAGTAAGGAAGTGGTTAATGTCCTTGCTTTCCCAGATGGTATTGGCAGACTGTAACCAGTCACTGCCATGACAGACTATGCAGACGGCTTAGAATTCAGTTGGCATTATCCTTCCTACTAAGCACACGCCTTCCTTCTTTCTAACCTGTCTGCTGTATGATGGGGGAAGCTGAATTCCCACCTGGGGGGGACAAGCCAAGTTTACTATGAATTATGAGGACGCTAGTTCCAATGCTGTGTTTGTTTAAAGGTGTCGCTTGTTTTTATTCACCTTGGAGACATTCTTCCTCTACCTAGGGGCTCAGCTGACTTTACTGTGATTAGTACTATTTGCCATGAGGTATAATACTTTCTCTATGGTTGTGCAGAACAGTGTTTGGGGACTTGTGCGCCAGCTACTCATCCCACAACATTGGTATGAATTCTGACCATGTAATGTTTGCGCTGCAATGAATTTCCAAGCTAACAGCTGGCCAGGGAAATGTTTAACACAATAGAAAAATTACATTGTCTATTGGGCCTCATGCACACTGGACGTTATAAAAAAGGCCAGTAGCGTTAGCTGCAGAATGAGTTTTGGAATAACGTTTTTTAGTGTTTGCATTTTTTTTTTTTTTTGCATTCTTTTTAGCAAAACTATATTCCCACAAAAGTCTCAAATGCTGATTAAGGCTCATAGCTGTGTTTTTCAGCGTTTTAAAACTTTTATCAGAGCTAGAGCAAAAAACTAATATGCGCCTAAAAACAGGCTTCACCCCGCCAACGTAACTTGTCTACGCCAGCGTAGGGTGGGCACACATTTAGGCTGGACGCATGGTGGTGCTCCCATTGATCAGCCATTCAAATATGCAAATACGGCGATTCACGAACGTGCATGTGCCCGGCGCATGCTACGCGAGATGCGCGTAAGTTGTACGTCCGGCGTAAAGTTATGCCCCATAAAGTAGGTGCAACCCGGCAACAGACATGCACAGGTCTGCACCAGGGAACACAAGCTGACGTATTTTGCGTTGGACGTGTGTCTGGCTGGGCGTACGTTATGTTCACAGCGTACGCAGTGATCCGTCGTAGCTTAGGCAGTTGTGCCGGCGTGGTTGTGAGCAGGCGCATGGGGGGGGGGGTGCTGTCGTCACGGAGCATGCGCAGTTCGTAATACGTACCTGTCTGGCGCTCGGCCCATCATTTGCATGGGGTCACGCCTCATTTGCATGGGTTCACGCCCACTTCCACCTACGCCGATGTACGCCTTCAAAACCCACGCCACGCTGGCGCACCGTTGGGAGCACTGGCTTGCTGAATGCAGTGCTTGCCTCTCTGCGCTGCGTTGGCATAGCGTACCTTGTTTGCCCTACGGCGGCGTAATGTGCGCGCTGCTCTCTGTGAATCTGGGCCAATGTGTGCATGGATACATAGGATAACATTGCTGACGAGTTTATTGGCTGGCTGCAAAAAAAAAAAGCATGAAGCCAAAAACAGCAGCTGTAAAAAAAGACCAAGGGTGCATGAGGCCTTAAAGTGTTACTAAACCCACAACCCTAAAATCAGTTTGTTGATTCAGTAAAGCATGCTTGTTATACTCACTGTGGGACCTAAGGGGTTAATCCTCTGCATTGTATAAAAAGGATGTTCAATCCTGTCTTCTCTGATCTTCCCCTTCTTCCATTGTCCCCCTGGATGAGACCGAGCCTTTGGAGTCAGGCTGCACATGCTCGGTTTGGTACATATTGCTAGACAGGTGTGTGTGTTTTTTTTTTTCTTGAGTGTGCATGTGATCAGCACATGGCCAATCGGCACTGTCCAGACAGAGGGTCAGGAGCCCTGCAGCAGGAACTGATAGAAATCTCAAGACTGCTATATACTACTGATAAAAAAAAAAGGTATTAACAGTTTATATCTACTAAATCATTGCATTTCTGTGGGAGACCAGATATAGTGAATGCGGGGTCCTGGGTTTAATAACACATTAAAGCCCAACTGCAACAAGGATATTTTTAGTACTTGGAAGTGTGTGGAAAGGTTAGAACCTCCTATCAAGTTTTTATTGCAGTTTGTGCTTCTGTTGAGCTGTCCCCTGTAACTTTTTTTTGGCAGGTATTTTGATAGTTGTATAATACTCTTCACATCTAAGCGTTCACATACTTGCCCCATCCATTGTTAATAGCACCCCAATACCCCAAAAGGTGCAGGAGCTTCTTTGGCACATTTGTGCGTAAGGCTACCCATTCTATTTATGTAGCACAAAAACGTGACGGAAAAAAACGCACATTCAATGTGAACCTAGCTTCATTGTAAAGGAAACCTCCAAATTTGGAGCGCAGACTACTATTCTTTGGCTTGACATCCAATCCTGAAAATAGTTTAATATTTTGTTAACCCCCAAAAAAACGATCCTGTTCCCTTTAAAGCACAGGTGTCAAACACAAGGCCCGCAGGCTGAATCCAGCCCTCCAGGTCATTTCATGTGGCCCTCGCACCTCTTCTGCAGCTGCAGGAGAGCTCCAGCCCTTCTCTGGTCCTCCTCCAGACCCTTACTTTCTGCTTTCAAGCAATGCATCCAGCTTCTTCCTAGCAGCAGCATAAAGTAAGGGGGATGCACTGTGATGTAAAGGAGAGTGGGGACTCAACTTCTGATGGTGGGGTGACTCTTGACATCTAATGTAAGGGGAGGGGATGCGCTGGACATCTAATCTTACAGATATAACCAGCCCTTTTGAGAACAATCATAATGCTGATGAGGCCCACGATGAAATTGAGTTTGACACCCCTGCCTTAAAGCATGTTATACAGCACAGTGTTTGTGCTGTTTTGATTGGACCCCTGTATCACCTGAAATACCTGTCTGATCCTGCCTAGCTATGCCCTCCCCTCTGCAAACTGACCACAATAATCATGCCTGCTGAGCCCTGACATCATGGTCTGCTTGCTTGATTCCGTCATACGCAGCCTGCTATCTGTCTCCTGTGTCCTCCTACCCTCTGTCTCTGCTCGTACAATGACAGATAGTGTAATGTCAAAGCTGAACTCCAGGCAGATAAAATCTTAAACAGTTTTTCAGAATAGTGCAAAGATCTACATTTATTTTTACATTTTCTCTAGTATTCCTGCCTGCTGGAGAGTGAAAGCACTGTGTTGCTGCTTTGTAACAGATCCTGAAAACTCACTGCATGGTAGAGACAACCTGGGACACAATTGGTAAACAGACACACCCCCCTTCTTTATAGGGACTCCACTTTAAAAGCCTATAAGTAGCATGGAGCCAACGCTTCCAGAAGAGTCTCATTAACATTGTGCTGAAAGTTTCCCTGCTAAGCAAGAGCATCACTGGGTTCATTCTTTTTAAAGTGATATTAACCACTTAAAGAGGAACTCCAGTCTGCTCAGATAAGTTGTAATAAAAACATATTTGCCGTTCTGAAGTTTTCCTCCAACAACATTGCATATTTTATATACAGTGCTTTGCAAAAGTGCTTTGCAAAAGTATTCACCCCCTTGGCATTTTTCATGTTCTGTTGCCTCACAACCTGGAATTAACATGGATTGTTTGAGGATTTGCATCATTTAATTTACAGAACATGCCCACAACTTTGAAGATGTTTATTTTTATTTTTTTATTGTAAAGCAAACAAGAAATAGGACAAAATAACAGAAAAAGTCAATGTGCATAACTATTCACCCGCCCCCCCCCCCCCCCCCCCGACTGCTGACTGATGGTGTTCTTTGGGTGATGTGATGTGTTGGGTTTGCGCCAGACATAGCGTTTTCTTTGGAGAAAAAAAAGTTTAATTTTAGTCTCGTCAGACCAGAGCACCTTCCTGCATACACTTTGGGAGTCTCCAACATGCTTTTCGCAAACTCAAAACGTGCCATTTTGGTTTTTTTTGCTGAAAATAATGGCTTTCTTCTGGCCACTCTGCCATAAAGCCCAACTCTGCAGCTCTCATTTGCCCTTTTATGACTCACCCCCCTCCCTGACAAATTCTCATGAGAGAGCTGTGCATGATATCCTAAGCCTATGCTTTTTACCAGACAAACAAGAAGTGGGCTGTATAAGGTATTTACTGGCAGAAAAAGTTAAAACAACAAAGGGAAGCGATGCTGGAGCCGATGCGTGTGCCAGTGATGTCTGCCTACCACCTGCGATTGCTCCACAGAGAGCCAGAACTGGGATCTGTCACTGTAAACAGACAGATGTCCGTTCTGAGAGGGGAGTAGAGCGAGATCTACAGACCAATCAATATACGCTAATTAAGATTTTTTTTTTACCAACAATATGTAGAATACACATTGGCCTAAACTGATGAAGAATTTTTTATTTTATTTTTGGATATTTATTATAGCAATAAGTAAAAAATGTATACTTTTTTTTTTTTTTAATTTATCGCTCATTTTTTTTTATAGCGCATAAAATAAAAAATGCAGAGGTGATCAAATACCACCAAAAGAAAGCTCTAGGACATAAATTGTGTTTGAATTAAACATCACATGACCGCACAATTGTCAGTTAAAGTGATGCAGTGCCGTATTGCGAAAAATGGCCTGTTTATTAAGGGGGAAAATCTGGTTCTAAAAGGGTAAGTTCACCTTTACAGAAAAATCTGTAAGGTGAACTTGCACAGGTCCCCAGTATGTGCGTGCCAGGAGTCCGGAGTCCGGGGCTTAGAAATTCCCTGTGCTGATTGCTGAATGTCCAAAATGTCCCTTGCAAGGAACCTTTTTCAGATCAGTGCAAGTCGGAGTCGCACTGATTTGAATGATTCTACGTGCACAAATAGGGTGTAACTTGTCATGTGATTTTTGAACTGTCAATATCCATGACAAGTCGCATTGCTGTGAACGGGGGCTAAATCCTTCACTGATAAAGTCCCCTACCTCTGTTGTGGGAGGAAGGGGTGGGTTCTCGACTGTAAACGTTTGGAGTGTTTACATTTATGACTGCTGTGGCCATCACAGTGATCACAAGGCACAGAGCCGCTCTAATTGGTCTTGTGCATTTTGCCCATGATTTGTGTTGTCTGACAGCATGGCCACAGGGATAAGTAGTAAACAGCGCAGTTTATAAAATGGCACTCCAGAAACGTACGTCCACCTACGTACCATCAAAGTGCAGGGGTGGTAAGATGGTTAAAGTGGAACTATACACGCCTCTGCTGCAGAAGTGTGATATCTGTGAGTTCTCTCGCTGACACCTTTGCCCAGTCTTCTGCTGTGTTTGGGATCTTTGGCCATGACAGGAAGATGTAACTCTCACACGTATGTACAGGGGTTCAGCCTCAAACCGGCAGAAGTGGCATGCAAGTGTACATTGCAAAGGTAAGTAACTGCTGCTCTGGTAAAGGTAAAGGTAGGGGGCTAGATAATTGCTGACAGATATGGCAGGTCTCTTCAAACTTCTGTTATGTTCAGCTTCATATATTAAAGCACCTTGGTGATGACATTAGTTAGAGATTGAGTGATATCATCTCAGGAAGCCTTCTAGTTGCTAGTTTTTGTCTTTTGACCTTTGTAACACATTGACATGGAAACTACCATAATTGATTAGTTAGAACTAGGTGTCAGAATGGGGCTACCCCTTGGCCTTTTACATCTACCCTTCAATTCTTCATGGAATGCAGGAGATAAGCCTCGTACACACAGCCGGTTTTCTATGCAAGAAAACTGCTGACAGAGCTTTTTGCTGAGAAAACCGGTCATGTGAATGTTTTCTCGTCGAGAAAACTGCCGGGAATCTCGACGAGAAAAATAGAGAACCTGTTCTCTATTTTCTCGTTGGGATTCTCGTTGGCCTGTTCCCCGACAAGAAAACTGTGTGTGTGTGTGTGTGTGTGTATGCGGGTACAAGCTTACTTGTCCTCCGGTAAGCCCGCGCATGCTCGATGAGACTTTGACGCATGCGCGGTAGCTTGCAAGGGTAGTGTAGGGTGAAGGAAGATGGCGGCGACGGCATCGAATGTGACGAGCGCATGCTCGTCGTGTCGATGATGTCACTGCGTTCTTGCCATTCAAAAGAACGGCGGTTCTTTTGAATGTGCCGTGTGTACACTCGGTTTAGCAAGAAAAGCTTGCCAGGAATCTCGACGGAAAAACCAACGTTTTTTTTCCCGATGAGATTCCCGGCCGTGTGTACGAGGCTTCGGACATGAGGCCACCTCCAACTCCCCTATAGCAATAATTACTAATGACAGTTGAGTCTGAGAGTGGTGCTGGCCAGGAGTTATTAGCTAGGCATTTACTATTCTGTTCAAGTTTCTGATTTTTGTGGTGGGGTTTTTTATTTTCTTATAACTGTTGTCTTTTTATTTAAGGGGTAATTTGGTTGATGCTATAATCCGTATGCAAACAATACATTTTTAAATATTTGAGCAGAACTGCCATTATAATTGTGGGTTCTTGGGAGGGGAACCAACACATGAGAGAGAACATGGAAGTACACAAATTTACCTTTAGGCTGGGTTCACACTACTACACTACTTTCATCCTACTTTGCTCTGTGCTCAATGTTTCCCTATGAGAGCGTCTTGTAGCGTCCTACACAAGTCGGTCCGACTTTGAAAATGCTCCCTGTACTACTTTTGGTCCTACATTGATCCTACTTCAGGCCCATTGAATATCATTGAAGTCGGACCAAAGTAGTATCCAGTTCATGAAAGTAGGATGGATGTAGGACCAATGTAGGACCGATGTAGCAGAGCAAAGTAGGATGAAAGTAGTGTAGTAGTGTGAACCCAGCCTTATCAAATATACTATTTGTGGAACAGGTGTGCAGCTACAACTTCAGTCCTTGGATGTGCTGGCTGCATTTAGTTTTCTTTTTTCAGGATTAATGCATTTTCTAACAGTGCAGAAAAACATCTGTGATCCTAAAATGAATCCAGAATCTTTCTGTGCACTAAACTGAGATTTCAAAAATGGGAACAAGCCTTCCCAACTATCTTCTCTGAACTATGTAGAACATCTCGTACCTAATATTTGGAGATGAGGAAAAGAGGTGTGTGTGTGTGTGTGTGTGTGTGTGTATATATATGTGTGTGTGTGTGTGTGTGTGTGTGTGTGTGTGTGTGTGTATATATATATATATATATATACACCTACCGTATTTTTCGGACTATAAGGCGCACTATCGTTGAGCGCCTAATAACAGTTTTTTTTTCCATACATAAGGCGCACCGGGTTATAAGGCGCACGCTGGTATAGAAAATTAATGAATGAATGCACACACCTCTGTCACACGCAAGCGCCAGCCTTGAAATGCCGTCGCATTCCAGTGACGTCACCGTGGCTCACGCTGCGCCCCATGCCTCGCTTTCAACAGTGTCACTGTACCAGCTAGTTTCAATGCTATACGGACGGTTCGACATAGAGGGGCATAGGAGCATTTTACAGCTTACATCTGGTGCGGAAGGACGTTGCAGTAGAGACTATTTCCATGATCTACATGCCGGATCTCTACTATTTACATGTAAGTGGATGCTGTAAACCTATCATGTATGTCTGTAATGCTCAATACAACCATACATAAGGTGCACCGCATTATAAGGCGCACTGTCGATTTTTGAGAAAATGAAAGGATTTTAAGTGCGCCTTCTAGTCCGAAAAATACGGTGTGTATGTATGTATGTATGTGTGTGTGTGTGTGTGTGTGTGTGTATGTATATATATATATATATATATATATATATATATATATAATTTATAAATTCGGGTTGGGGTATGTTTAAAAAAAAAACTTAATTCTGGAGACAGAGCATCTTTTCAGATCTGTGTTTTTTTTTTTTTTTCTTTAATGAAAAGCATACCTTTTTAGTGGCTTACCTAGGCCATTCATATTTGTGGTCAAATACCACCAGCACATTCCATACCATACAATTTATTTATTGAAACAAGATGACATTGTGTACAATCCCGAAGTGCAGAAGTCTACTAGTTTGTAACAATGTAATCACTGTTAAAATATTTTGTGCTTGTTTCGGTATATGCTGTTATTGACCCCAGTATTTTAGTTCCAATTCATGTAAGGAATGACTGGGACAGGTATAATGTTGCCCATATCGGCCAGTAGGTTTCCATGTTTATTTTTTCTAGCGCGGGTTTAAAACTTACTTTGCTTCAATGGATTGGTCTTTGTGTTTCCCACTATTAGATTCCTTATTCCTAGAGAAATTAAAGGGGTTGTAAAGGAATTTTTTTTCCTAAATAGCTTCCTTTACCTTAGTGCAGTCCTCCTTCACTTACCTCATCCTTCCATTTTGCTTTTAAATGTCCTTATTTCTTCTGAGAAATCCTCACTTCCTGTTCTTCTGTCTGTAACTACACATCGTAATGCAAGGCTTTCTCCCTGGTGTGGAGAAAGCCTCTTGAGGGGGCGAGCAGGAGTGTCAGGACGCCCACTAACATACAGCTCCTTTCTCTATCTACAAAGTAGAGAGCATCCTGACTTGCCTGCTCGCCCCCTCCCCCCTCAAAAGGCTTTCTCCACACCAGGGAGAAAGCCTGACATTACTGTGTGTAGTTACAGACAGAAGAACAGGAAGTGAGGATTTCTCAGAAGAAATAAGGACATTTAAAAGCAAAATGGAAGGATGAGGTAAGTGAAGGAGGACTGCAATAAGGTAAAGGAAAATATTTAGGGATTTTCTTTTTTCCTTTACAACCCCTTTAAAATCAAAGATTTGTTGGTATAGGCAATTCCGCTAAATTGCCTATATTAGTGTGTCCTAGCAGTGATTGGCGTTCTTCCATTTGGACTAGTGTTGCCCCTAACCTATTTCCTACCATTTTTACACAAGGTAGTGTATACAAAATCACGTTCTGAGTGAAGGGCAATATCAATTTTCATACCCCCCCCCCCCCCCCAACATATTTCTGAAAAATGAAACTTGCCATAAAGAAGTTCCTAGTGATGTTTTAAAGCCCCCAACTTCACAACCATGTATCCAGTTACTTACCGCTATTACTTTGCCACTCCCAGATGTTGCAGATACCTGATCTGCTGATCTAGTAAACCGCTAAACGGTTAGATCTGTGTAATTGAGTGGTGATGTCAGAAGGTTTGGAGAATCTTGCCTTCTAATCCTTTGACTTAGTATAAACATTGGATACTACTCTGCTTAGCAAACAAGGTGAGGTGTGTTCTGAAGATTAACTAGTTGGGGATCCACACAGTGGCGGCTAGTGCTCAAATTTTTTGGGGGGGAACGCAAACAAACTGAAAAATTCTGAAAAAAAAATTTGCTTTTCTAACACACCTGAGTTCACCTTTTTTGAAGCCTATGAGGCCCCGTACACACGAGAAACTCGACGGGCGAAACACATCGTTTTCCTCGTCGAGTTCCTTGTTAGGCTTGTCGAGGAACTTGACAAGCTTGCTTTGCGTACACACAGTCAAGACAAAATCTCCTCGTTCTCAAACGCGGTGACATACAACACATACAACGGCAGGGGAAGTTCAATTCCACTGGCTAAACTCTTGGGGCTGCTTTTGCTAATCTCATGTGTTTGCGTGTTAAATAAAATTTTGGTAAGAGACGATTTGCACTTTTCAGTCTGTTACAGCTTGAACAATGTGTTATCTCCATTACAAATGCTACTTTTACTCCCGTCTCATACTTTAATCTGAGCAAGCGCGGGTTTCTTGGCATACAGACGTTCGAGTTTCTCGTTGAAAACCAGCCCGACGAGAATCTCGACGAGCCAAATCAGACTCCCGTCGAGAAAATAGAGAACTTGCTCTCTTTTTGGCTCGTCGAGTTTCTCAACAGTTTCCTCGACAAAAATGTACACACGACCGGTTTCCTCGGCAAAAATGTATCTCCCAGCAAGTTTCTTGCTGGTTTTTGCCGAGAAACCCGGTCGTGTGTACGAGGCCTTAGAGCCCATGGCTCTAATCGGATGCTTCAAAAATACACCATTGCCGCTGTAATTCACCGAAAATACCGAAAAGGGACCGGACGTCTAAACAAAGCAAACTACCAATTCTGTATACGGAGTGCAGTTTTGTTTGAAACCAGCAGCATCCTGCTTGTTTTAGATGTGCAGAAAATGCTAGCTAGCAGAGGCTCACTGTGTGTGTGTGTGTGTGTGTGTGTATATAGAAGTCACACACCCAGACAAAGTGCCTTCAGTGTAGGCTCATAATTGCCTATGTGAGTGTTTGTAACATGCAGAAGAACATCAAGTGCTCTTGTTAGAGTGATATTAAAGATTACGTTTAAAACATTTTTTACTTGTCGTCATACTTGCTCTGTGCAATGGTTTTCCTTTTCTCCTGGCTCCTCCCCTTTGACCAGTGCCCCCATAGCAAGCTGCTTGCTATGGGGGCATTAGTGTGTGCTTGCTCCTGAGCCCTGCTCTGTTTCCATAAGGCACATAGAGCCATGGCTCAGCCTCACCCCCTGCTCTCTCCTCATTGCCTCACTGCTGTCTTTTCCAATTAGGAGAGGGGGAGTCCCTGGACAGCCGAGGCGCTCGTGCACATTGCTGGATCCAGAGAAAGCTCGGGTAAATATTGGGGGGCGGGGCAGCATGCATGAAGGTAAAATGCATGAAGGTAAAAAAAAATTTAGTCTCTACAACTACTTTAAGACCCCTTTCACACTGGAGTGGTTTGCAGGCGCTGTTGCGCTAAAGATAGCGCCTGCAAACCAACCCTAAACAGCTGCTGCTGTTTCTCCAGTGTGAAAGCCCAAGGGCTTTCACACTGGAGCGGTGCGCTAGCATGATGGGAAGAAGTCCTACTAGCCGCATCTTTGGAGCGGTGTGTATACCTCCACCACTCCTGCCCATTGAAATCAATGGGACAGCGTGGCTATACCGCCGGCAATGCGCCTCTGCAGGGGCACATTGCGGGCGTTTTAACCCTTTTTCGGCCGCTAGCAGGGGGTAAAACCACCCCGCTAGCAGGCGAATAGCACCGTGAAATTAGCGGTAATGCGCCGCTAAAAAGAGTGCACCTAGCAGAGCAACAATGATGGGCAGCTTCAATAATTTACAACTTGCAATGGAAGTGCATATGGGAAAAATGCCACTTGTACAACAGGGATGTGTTTTTATCAAAATGAGAAAAGTGTTTAATTTGGGTCCCCATGCCATCTCTCAGTGTTGGCGTGTATACACGTGTAATGAAATGATCCTCTTTCTGAGCTGCTTTCCATTTTCTGCCGTTTCATGCACCGGCAACTTCACTGAAAGTTGCATCATCCCTGCCTGAGCTTTTACTTTACCTTCACTGAAATGAAGCACATTCTTTAACGGCTTCTAGTGATTTACTGCTAAAGCTGTAATTGCTACCCCACCTCTGTAAAAATGCAGTATAATTGATTTTTTGATGCGTTAATAGAGAGGTGATAGTTGTATAACAATGTAATGTTCCACACGTCACTCACTGTTCTTAGACTTTGGTGAATGGGCACTGTGTCTGACCAGTACAGTGTTATGCATTTAGTACATATGTGTGTGTAGATGGAAGTTTGTAAATTTAAATCTTCATGGACCTAATCTTTTTGTAGATTTTGTTAATGATGACCTGTAGAGCCTGCTGCTTGTGCACTGATCTCTACCAACAAAGTGCAATTGCTCCAGAGCTTCGTAAATGAGGTAAGGCTTCAGCTTGCAAAGAATACACAATCGCATACAAGGAAAATAAAAAAACAGCATTTTTTGCTTGCACAAGATTTGGTGATGAAAGTCAGCAGAGCTTCTATTGATTTACTAATTTCTGTGGCAACTGTAAAAAACTGCAAAGTGCAGTCTTTTTTTTTTTTTTTTTTTTTGCCTTTAGTAAATCAACCCCATAGGGCAAGGGTCGGCAACCTACAGCCCGCCGCCGCTAAATGTCTGGCCCATCAGTGCACGTGATTTATTTTTATTTTTATAACAAACATGTTATACTTCCCTCCTCTGTGCAGTTGGTTTTGCAGAGAGCAGCCGGGATCCTCCTCTTCTCGGGTCCCTCTTTGCTGCTCCTGGCCCCTCCCTTCTATAGAGTGCCCCCACAGTCAGCAGCTTTCTATGGGGGCACTGGAGCCGAGTCAGGACTCTGTGTATCCATTCAGACACAGAGCCCACCCCTGATTAGCTGGCTGACTGTCTTTGACAGCAGTGGGAGCCAATAGTGCCACTGCTGTGTCTCAGCCAATCAGGAGGAGTGTCCTGGACAGCTTAGACATTTGTGGATATCGCTGGAGAGAGATGGGGCTCAGGTAGGTAATTAGGGCATGCTGGGGAGGCTGCTACACACAGGTTTTTTTTTTATCTTAATGCATATATCTACTACTAGATGGCCCAGATTCACAAGAGATACGACGGCGTATCTCCTGATACGCCGTTGTATCTCTGTTTTAGGGTCTTCCTAACTATGCGACTGATTCATAGAATCAGTTACGCATAGTTAGCCCTAAGATCCGACAGGTGTAATTTAATTACACTGTCAGATCTTAGGATGCAATACCTCGGCCGCCGCTGGGGGGAGTTCGCGTCGTAAACCAGCGTCGGGTATTCAAATTAGTAGTTACGGCGATCCACGACGGTTTTTCGCGTTCGCTACGTCGCTGCTAGTCCAGTTTCCCGTCGCAAAGTTAGTCGTCGTTTTAGCTGCCCTAACTTTACACAGCCCACGTATGTGCTGTATAAAGTATGGCCGTCGTTCCCGCGTCGAAATTTTAAATTTTTTTGTTCTTGCATAAGACGTCGGGGAATACGAAAGTACGCTACGCACGTTGCCGTTCGAAAAAATGACGTCACTTTGCGCAAAGCACGGCGGGAATTTCAAAACGGAGCATGCGCAGTAGGTCCGTGCGGGAGCGCGCCTAATTTAAATGGCACGCGCCCCTTTGAATTACGCGGGCTTACGCCGGAGGCCGCCGGCGTAAGTTTTCATGCAGGTGCTTTGTGAATCAGGCACTTGCGATGAAAACTTGCGGCGGTGTAACGTATCTACGATACGTTACGCTGCCGCGATTCTACGTGAATCTGGGCCGATATTCTTATACAAACGTTGAAGGATTGCCATTTTTTTTTTTTTAACATAAATATTGAACAAATGTTCCACTTTAGCTTTTAGCGTGACAATGACCATACTGCCCTTATAAAGGCTTCTGTTATTTTTCCCACTCCCTATTATGTGGTATGGAACACTCAGCTCTGGGGTATAACACTAAATATAGATGACAGCCAGACCAGGTTAATCTGTGATTAGTCTCTCTTGTATGTGTGACATCATGTGATGTTCTCTTAACATCACTAGTAATTCTATAATCTCAGTCATGAGTGTTCAGTGTGATTTAATTGTCAATGATTTTTCTCAGGGTCATACAAACAACAAAAAATGTGAACCGTTTAATACATTTGTGTTCATGACCAAAGGCTGGGGCTGCCAGGGGAGTATTCATGTAAAGGCACTAAATCTGTTTAGTGTCCGGGCAATGTTGTGACATATTTTATGGTCCCAAGGCCAATGGGATGCTAGAGAGAGAGGTCTTAAAAGTTGTAGGGCCATTATTCATGGTTGGAAAAGAAGATGGCAGCACTTCCAGAGAATAAAAAAAGTTAATTTTATTGTGCATAAAATAGGAATGAAAGACTCTCAGCCCACGGAGGGTCAGCAGACATGTTTCATACTCCTGTGCTTAAAGCGGAGTTCCACCCAAAAGTGGAAATTCCGCTTAATTCACTCCTCGCCCCCTTACATGCCACATTTGGCATGTAATTTTCTTGGGGGGGGCTTCAGGAGGAGTGTCCCACTTCCTCCTTCCGCCCAGGGACCACTAAGGCGATACGTCATATCGCCTTTTAGTGGCCCCTCTCTGTAGGCGATCACCTGGGACACGTGACAGGTCCCAGGCGATCGCCTGTCCAATCAAGGAGCGCTGCGCCGTTTGCGCATGCACAGTGGGTGCCCGGCCGTGAAGCCGAAAGCTGTCACGGCCGGGTGCCCACAGTTGCAGTGGAGGCGCCGGCGGTGTAGGGGGAGGGACTGGAACGAAGCTCCCAGTGGCACGTCGCTGGACCGAGGAACAGGGAAGTGTATGTTTATTAAAAGCCAGCGGCTGACGTTTAATAAACATAAAAAAAGCCTGGAACATCCCTTTTAAAGTGGTTGAAAAATCCGTTACACCTCTTGTAACTACAGGTAAGCATATAATGAGGGTCAGGGCTGAAACTGGGGGGGGGGCAGGGGGGAACACGCCCCGGGTGACGCTTCTAGGGGGGCGCTGCCAGGGGTCCGTCATCCCCCCCCCCCCCCACCGACACTGGGAAGCGCTGCGCTAAGGGTTTCACTGCTGCATGATCAAATGTAATAGACCGGAGAACCAAATAGGAAGGAGACTGCACTAGTGCTGAATCACTCTGTTCCTCCCACCCGCCAGCACTATAGAAAGCCATTCCAGAGCGACGTTTCAGCATGGAACTGGAAGGCATTAGGACAAGGGGATGGGTTTGTGTGCAGAAGGCTCTGGACTAGGAAGTTGGGGTTGGTATGGCAAAGGGGGGGCCTGGCCTGGTGGAGTGCAGAGAAGGCCCCATACTGGGGGGGGGGGGCGGCAGAGGAGGTCCTTGACTGAGGGGGAGTGTAGTTGAAGGCCTGGGCTGAGGGGGGGTTGCGGAGAAGGCCCTAAACTGGGGGGGGGGGGGGTGCAGGGAAGGCCCTGGACTAGAAAAAAGTTGTGTGGCGGGGGCCCTTAACTCGGGGAGTACACAGGAGGCCCTGGACTGGGAGGTGCAGAGGATGCCCTGGACTAGCAGGTGAGTGCAGAGGAGGCCTTGAACTAGGGGATGCAGAGGAAGCCCTGGACTAGGAGGGGGGAGTACACAGGAGGCCCTGGACTGGGAGGGGTGCAGTGGAAGCCCTGGACTGGGTGATGCAGTGGTGGCCCTGGACTAGAAGAGGAGCACATCGAAGACCCTGGACTGGAGGTGTAGAGGAGACTCTGGACTTGAAAAGTGGTGTTTGGTGTGGCAAAGAACCTGGATTCAAAGGGCAGGGTGCAGAGGAGGCTCTGGGGTGGCTGTAGATGAGGTCTTGGACTAGTATGCGATCTAGCTCATTGTGCCTTTGTCTTGCAGGTGTTGTGTTTTTTTTTTTTATGAGGTTTACAACCTCCTTTTAATCCTTGCTAGATTTAATATGATTATTCGTGGTTACCTCTAAACTGATGACCTACAGAGGCTTTTAAAGCATCGTGTATGAACAAAATATAGGGTACTGAAACTTGTTGTTTTGCAGGTCCATGTGACATAAAAAAATAAGCAACATTTTATTCTCCAGGGTCTCTGGTTTCAGAAAATGTACATGGTTATATAGCTAGTTCTCTTCCAATGGACCATTTAACATGAATTGCAATTTGGCTTATGTAATGGACCTTTTTGGTGACATTTTCTGGATAAATAGCAGCTTGCTAAAACCAGTATTTATTTCGATATGTGATACAGCTGGTGACGTGGGGAGTGATATATTTTCAGATTTGTGGATAACTTTCTGGCCAGTAATGCTACAACAGAAAGTTGTTTAGGCGGTGATGATCGGTAGCATAAGTGTATAACTGCGTAACCATATTTGTGCAGACATTGACAATATCGCTTAAATAATGCTTTATCAAAAGAGATCCTAATATGCGTTCTATACAAATATGTAAAATCAACAGATGATTGTTAAAATTTTAAAACTTGATTTGCAATTGTTGCCCTTAAGAATTCAAAACAGGATATTAATGAAGAAAAAATCTTTAAGTATGTGTAGCTCATATATAGTATGCAAATACAATAGTACATGCTTAACCGTTGCAGAATGGCACGGCTGGGCAGATCAACGTGTGTGTGTGTGTGTGTGTGTATATATATATACATTGCCCTATAAGAGCCGCATTCTGTACGGGCGCGCCCGCCGGCAAGCTCCGCGAGTCCGATCGCGGGTCCCATGAACTCGATGTCCTCGACCGTGTCACGGTGAGGAAGAACGGGGTTATGTAAACAAGCATTTTCCCATTCTTCGTAGTGACAGGACCGATCACAGCTTCCTGTAATTCGGAAACGGTGATCAGTGTCATGTCACTCACGGCCCATCCCCCCAACAGTTGGAAGCATTTTCTAGGACACACTTAACCCCTTCAGAGCCCCCTACTGGTTAACCCCTTTACTGCCAGTGTAATTTTTTTACAGTAACCAGTGCATTTTTAAAGCACTGATCGCTGTATCAATGAGAATGGTCCCAAAATGGCATCAAAAGTCCGATGTGTCCACAATAATGTCGCAGTCACGATAAAAATGGATGATCACCGACATTACTAGTAAAAAAATTTTTAAATATTAATTCAAATCCCATAAAACTATCCTACCCTATTTTGTAGACGCTATAACTTTTGCACAAACCAATCCATAAACGCTTATTTTTTTTTTTTTTAAAACAATAGATTTTTATTGAAAGTATTTACTTAACAGTACAGATTAAAATTGTCACATTAATCCTTAGTAACCAACCGAGTTACCTTGGTTCATAAGATTGTTCTTATAACAATACAGTGCTTGGTAGCCTGTACCAGCCTACCCCTACCGGGTTCAATCTGTAGGCATGGCTAGTTAAAGGGTCACTAAAATAATTTTTTTTTTTTTTTTTTAGCTAAATAGCTTCCTTTACCTTACTGCAGTCCTGGTTTCATGTCCTCATTGTTCGTTTTTGCTTTGATGTTGCTGTAATTCCTCTGTTCTGGACACTTCCTGGTTGTCTGTTTCCTGATCACCACAGTACTGGGAGATTTCTCTCTGTGGTGACCAATCAAGGAGGTGTGATTACTGTGTGCCAGCACCAATCCATCGGCTGTCCATACATTTTTTTTCTTCAATTTTCATATTTAATTCTCTTTTAGATTTACCTTCAACTATTTAGTGTAAGGGCCTCCCTGATTTGCATACTAATTGCAAGTGTTTAGTTTGGACCTCCATATTTATTATATGGTTTTGGTAAATCTAAAGGAAAATTGTATAATGTATGGCCGGCCTATGGGACCAGTAAGATCCCACCTGCACTTATTGAAAGTTTTATCTCTTCAGAGTTTTTCATACCTGTGGACAACTTTCCAACTAATCTGGTGTTTCCAAAACCATAGCGTAATGTAGCAGAATAGCTGCTACAGTCGTATTTTGTCACAATGCTCTTGAATTCCGGACAGAGTATGGAAACCGGTTTTCTTGCCAAGGCCAGCTGACTATTACGTACACAACACTCCAAGGTCTCCAGAGATGGGTGAACACTGAATGATAGATTTCCAGGAGTCTTGCTGTTCTGTTCCTGGCATGAGGACATGTATAATACTTGCTACCCTCCCTCTGACAGAGCAGAGGTTGGAATCATTGGGAAAATGCGTCAGTTGACTTGGAAAGTGACATCTTTGAACACTTAAATTGAACTGTGGAGATATAACCATTTCTAATATCTTTTTGTTTACCATTTATCTTATCTTTTTCTCTATTGAAGATTTACCCTTACTATACTGAAGACCACCACAACAACGTCCTGGTGGTCATAGCATGTGAGAGGAAACCTCTCCAACATTTATCATAAACCACAATAACTGTGTATCTATAGTACAATCGTATATTCATTTTCACAATGCATTTGAATTATTTCTTCTGTTGATTTGAATCATCCTGAAGTTTGTAAACTAGTTTGTGAAGCTCCCCGCACATTTACTTCCATGAATTCTGTGACATATCTAGAGGTCGACCGATATTGGTTTTTCTCTGGCCGATGCCGATATTTAGAAATCACGGCGGCCGATTTATGATGCCGATTTTTTTGGGCCGATATGTTAGGCCGATAACTCCCCTCCTTCATCTCATAAAATCTAACAGTTAGACTCCTTTCACACTGGGGCGTTTTTCAGGCGCTTTTGGGCTAAACAGTAAAGTTAGCCCATATTTTGTTTTTCGTCCAAAAGTTTTCATTACCTGTGTGTGTGTGTATATGTATGTATGTATGTGTGTATAGATATATAGATGTATATAGAGATAGATATAGATATATATATATATATATATGTATATGTGTGTGTGTGTGTGTGTGATATATATATATATATATATATACACACGTAATGAAAACTGTTGGACGAAAAAATATGGGTTAACTTTACTGTTTAGTTGGGGTGTGTGTGTGTGTGTGTGTGTGTGTTTGTTTGTTTGTTTTTTTTGTTAAAGCATATTTAAAAAAAAAAAAAATGTGTTTGAAAGTCCGCTGCGCAAATACGTGTAACATTAAATATTGCAGCAATCACTATTTTATTTCCTAGGGTCTCTGATAAAAAAAATATATAATGTTTGGGGGTTCCAAGTGATTTTCTAGCATAAAATACAGGATTTTTACTTGTAAGCAACAAGTGTCAAAAAAGATTTAGCCTTTAAATGGTTAAACTGAGAACTCTCCTACACGGAGTTCAGTTCATTGATAAGTAGCAACATTGTATATCTTTTCTCAAAACTTGGCAGGCAGCCCAGGAGAGAGAGAAGTCTTCTACGGGAAACTTCAGGCAACTTAGGGTCCTTTCACACGGAGCGGACCGTTTCTGTGTCCGCTCCGTGTGTCCGCCAAAGCTCAGCGGACTTGTAATGAACGGACGAGCGGAGCGGACGTCTGAAAGGGGCCTAACATTGACTTCTATTACAGAAGCTTTTTGCAAGTCGCGCTGCTGAAGTTTAAATTGGCTTTTTTACAGCACAAATCGGCCGATGCCGATTAATTAAACGCCAAATATCGGCCGATATATCGGTCGACCTCTAGACATATCCACTTTGTCCTGTGAGTAGGCACTGCTGTCGCACATTTCAGAGCCTGTGTGCCGTCAGATTAGGCAACCTGTCAAAACGGAAGTGACGTTCTGTCAGGGCCATCTTGGTACACCCCACACTCGGCCGCAGTAAGCCTACAGTCTTACCCCCACTAAGTCTTGCATTTCACACTTATTTTTACCACTAAACTGAGCTTGTATCGTGAAAAAAAAATAAAAATTTCAAAAGCAGTGATCTTCTGTCAGATTTCCAAACGTGTGAGATCGGCAGGCTTGCCACTGCTTTTAAAATCCAACATCAAAACCGTGTCACTGACTTCTAAATACTGTATTTCATGATATAAACTCGGTTTAGTGGTAAAATTAAGTAAAATGCAAGATTTCAGTGGGTGTAAAATGATGTCCGCTTGGCGACTTCAGACTGTAGGCTTAGTGTGGCTGAGTGCGGGGTGCACCAAGATGGCAGTGACGGAACATCACTTTCGTTACGAAATCTGACAGGTCGCCTAATCTGATGGAACACCTGCCTTCTGAACTGCAGAGAGGAGTTTCAGGAGGTCGAGTCAGTACAGGAATCGCATGCAGCAAGGTACCATGGGATGTGTAGTCCTTTAGTAATTGAAAGTAAGAGGAGAAGCTGCAAAGCATTCGGGGAATCCAGAAAGTTGTGGAAAGAGATGGCCAGCAGACAGGCAGAACTCGCAACATGAAAGGAGATTTTTCAAGTAAGCTTATATTGGATTGTCAATAATTGTATATTGTTATTACACTGCTGCTGATATAGAACTACATTTTAAGCCGTGACCTTTTAAAATACAGCTAACAAAGGCTGTAATTTTTCCTATCTTATCTTAAAATACTTAGACTTTGATTCATGAGGCCTAGTGAGAAGTAAGCCCTTTCATGGCTTGTTCTGCTCCATACATTTGTAGCCATTTCATACTTGCTTGGTCATGTTCATGTACTCTTGGAGAAGTGTGTGTGTGTGTATTGGAATACTAATGTGTTTTACCTTGCTACCCTACCATAGGGTGTTGTCTGTCTTTGTAACAGCCTAAAATGCTGTTTCATTGTATTTAGTTCACAAGTTTACTAAACAACTGCAGAAACTTGGCAGCACAAAGCAAATATTCTACTAATCTCATAAATTGCATACCTGCCAAGACATGGTCATACTATAAAGCCATTGTTTATATGGATTGTTTGCAATCCTCTAATCTAAGCAAAACCTATGCCAATAGAAAAAAGTGTGTAATATACATTATATAAGTGTGTTGTACAGTGTGTGCTTTTGATTATATAGTTCTAATTTCAGGACAACAGTGAAATTGAAAACCTAAATACCCTAACAAATCCCTCGCCTTTTATCATTTGCACCCATTTGTCATAACATCGAGTTCAAAGTTTCAGCTAAAAACAAAAATGGCTAGGTAATGTCCGAATTGAAAGAACAGAAAAACAACAAAGTAGTACATACAAAATGGTTATACAGTAAATGAAGGATGAAGCCAAACCCAGGCACTAGTGGCAAGTGCCGGAGACAAGACGACACGAGGGAGCATCATGCTGTCTAGGCAAGATGGCTGCCAAAGTTAGATCGGGTCTGGGATCGGAGAAAGGTGGACAGTGAAATGTGCAGGAAGTGTAGCTCCCACTGAGTGTAGGATGGGCACAAGGGGGGTGCAGGTGCTCAGGGTGCAATGCGGATGCCAACACCCCCACTGGATGATGTTCCTACAAGTGAGAGAGGCAGAGGCGCCTACAGTATGCTGGGAGGTACTAAAGCCAGCTGGGTCCTTCAGCTTAATACAGCAACAAAAGTAAGACAGGTGGAAGTTGGTGGAGTTTTTAAGAAGGGACAATAAGATGGGAGCAGTGGAGGGGGAGGTTGCATGGAGAGCTAAAGAGGGGTAAAAGTGAGATGTGGATGGAGATGCAAAGGTAAGCAGCTGTGGAAGGAGGATGAACTCTGCGCTCTGTATGCACCACACCCATGAACTCTGCACTATAGGTGTACACCCCCCAACTCTGCACTCTGTGTGTAATGCACTCCTGATATTTATTACCCCTTTAACACCCTCTCACTGTTACTGAAATGTGACTGCACCTAATATTTGATGTGTGGAGGGGAGGTGTCATGGTTGAGTTCCTGTACCTATTTTCTGACAGAAGTACATATAGCTAGTGGTTAGTATTTCCTGTTGTGCTGTGAAGGCATGCTGTTCTTCTTCTTCATTGCTTGTACAGCTGGTGTTCAGCTTGGAGATGTGATAACCCAGCACTTATGTCACTGCAGCATACGATAAAGAATTGTTTTGCTCTAGCTTCAGCACCTACACCCAGCTGTGCAGTTTTTGGCCTTGATCACAGGCTAATTACTTTGTAAACTGTAAAATTCTTTACTCAGATGCAGCCATTCAGAACACCATAATATTTCACCAAGAAAAAAGCAAATATTTTTATTCGTGGAAAGTGTCCATTATAACAGCGTGAAAATAATTTAGCTGTCGAAAGAACAAAAATAAAGGAAATGTTGGCCTTTCATGCATGCTACATCTGTGAATTCTGGAAGGGATACACTATGTTCATTAGTGGAACTTCAGTTTGAAAATCTGTAGCTGCTAACTTTAAAGCGGAGTTCCACCCAAAAGTGGAACTTCCGCTTAATCCACTCCTCGCCCCGTTACATGCCACATTTGGCATGTAAGTTTTTTTTGGAGGGGGAGTGGGGGCTTCAGGAGGAGTGGGACTTTCTGTCCCACTTTCTCCTTCCACCGATTGGCTGCTAAGGCGATACGTCATATCGCCTTTTGGCAGCCCCTCCCTGTAGGCGATCGCCTGCGACACGTGACATGTCCCAGGCGATCGCCTGTCCAATTACTGGAACACCCCTTTAAGGGCTCAGGCACACTGGACGCTAAAAAAAACGTTATAAAAACTCCAGTAGCTTTGCAGTGAGTTTTTCAACGTCTTTGCAATAGCATTTTTCTGCGTTGGTATATTTTAGCGTGTTGTGGATCAAAAACGTCTAAACGTTTTTGAGCATTTATCAACGTTCATCAGCTGAAAAACGTCTCTCAGAACCCACTATTTTTATTTTATTTTTTACTGCTCAAAAACGCCACTGCCCAAAACAGTTTATTTATTTTTTTTGCCCAAAACAGTTTATAACAGCCTATGTGTGCATGGACACATAGGATAACATGATGGAGAGTTTAATGACTGTTGAAAAAAAATGTCTACAGCCAATAACGGCTGTTGTAAAAATGTCAAAAAACTTCCACTGTGCATGAGGCCTTAATAAAATCACACTTGCCTGCCCAGGGATCCAGTGCGGTCTTCACTTGGGCTAGTTCTTCGCCCGTCTTTGGTTCGGCAGCACTGCCATGATGTAAGAAGGCCACCTGTGACTTCCTATAGCTTTACAGCTGGCTCTGCACTTAATGGTTCCGCAGCCTTCTAGTACCTGTGACGTGTTCTAGGAGGTTGTGAGTGGTTGGGCAGAATCTAGGAGATCCATATGGAAAATAAACTTTTAATGCACACAGAAGTGGATAATTGTAATGCAGTGTGATAAACTCGTGTTTGCGCACGTTTCCCGCACCATGTTCTCAACACTGTGGGTATCACTGTCAATGTAATCCTAACGACGCCCCAGACGCAATGCGTTTGCCTGCACCAGATGGCATTATACCGGAATACCATGTAATCCAGTTAAGAGTAGTGCATGCACTTTTGGTAAGGGAACAAAAACTTTGTTCTAGATGACCCCTAAGACCCAACAATTCACTCATTGAGTGCTGCCATCTTGCCTCTCTTCCATTATATCTACTGTCTGTGATATCCCACATCTCGGGTATCTCAGCCCCTTATAGAACAGTCATGTGTCACTGTTGCAGTGCATTCCAGTGTGGGAAAATGCAGCATTCTGTACTTAAAGCGGGGGTTCACCCTAAAAAAAAATTCGAACATTACATTGAGCCGAGTTGTGAGAATGACATTATGCTGACCTTTTTTATGTTCTTGCCGTACATACCGTTTTATCTATATTTTCACCGCAGCTTCCGGTTATGTAATCCTGTGGGACTGGGCGTTCCTATTCACATGCTAATTGATTGACATGCTTCCCACCGGCGCATACAGCGCGTCACGAGTTGCTGAAAGAAGCCGAACGTCGGTGCGCAGGCGCCGTATAGAGCCGTTTTGCAGTCCGGCTTCTTTCGGCAACTCGTGACGCGCTGTATGCGCCGGTGGGAAGCATGTCAATCAATTGGCATGTGAATAGGAACGCCCAGTCCCGCAGGATTACATACCCGGAAGCCGCGGTGAAAATATAGATAAAACGGTATGTACGGCAAGAAAGTAAAAAAGGTCAGCATAATGTCATTCTCACAACTCAGCTCAATGTAATGTTAGAATTTTTTTTTAGGGTGAACCCCCGCTTTAAAGTGTTTGTGAAGGTCATAAAATGTCTTCTATAGTTCCCTCTGATATAGAACAGTAAGCTCCCCAGTGGACGTTCTTTAGCCCAGGTTCACACTAAGCTGAGGGAACGAAGCCGTGTGAGTTCAGCTGAACTCGCATGATTTCACTCCTGCATGTCAGTCCCGATTTTGGCAGTGATTTCATAGACATCTGTGCAGGTTTGTGCATAGATGTCAATGTAAATCGCAGCCCGAAATCACAAAAAGTAGTTCAGAAACTACTTTTTGAAATCGGTGCAGCTCCGCGGATGTGGCGTCGCACCGGTTAGGACGGTGCCATTGACGGCCATTGTGGCCGATTTGACATGTCAAAAACGCTTCAGTGTGAACCAGGGCTTATGCAAATATGTGGTATAATGGCTTAGCCCGCTGGTCTCCTCTCCTGATGCGATGGCTGCAAGGGGAGGTGCTGGAAAAACCCCACTGACGTCAGCCGAGACAAGAAGAGGCGGAGACCGGTGGGCAGTCACGTGAGTAAGCTCTGAAGTAAGCTATTATACCACATATTTTTTTATAAAGGACATCCACTGGGAAGCTTATTGTTCTATATCAGCGAGAACTATAGAAGAAAATCGCTGTTATTTTTATATATATAATTTTGGGTTAACGAACACTTTAACCACTTAAGCCCCGGACCTTTAGGCAGCTAAATGCCCAGGCCAGGTTTTGCGATTCGGCACTGGGTCGCTTTAACAGACAATTGCGCGACGTGGCTCCCAAACAAAATTGGCGTCCTTTTTTCCCCACAAATAGAGCTTTCTTTTGGTGGTATTTGATCACCTATGCGGTTTTTATTTTTTGCGCTATAAACAAAAATAGAGCGACAATTTTAAAAAAAATTCAATATTTTTTACTTTTTGCTATAATAAATATCCCCCAAAAACATATATAAATTTGTAAACCGTTGTAAACCGTTGCAGACCTTGAGAGCTGTGGATGGTGTGTCTGAGAGGAAAAGCATTAATACGCATCTCCTTTTCCAGGTTGTGGTAAGCCCGCACCCCAGTGGGGGGAGTTATCCACATCTTTTTGGTGAATCTTTAATAGGGTGTATGGTGCACTAACACCTTGTTTTTTGATCACCTAGCACGCCACCCCCTTTTCTCTGTTTAAGCTCCTGTCTGGGGCTATTCACCAAAACACTTTAAGCGCTGTTTTATCATTTGAACCATGGTTCTATATATATATATATATGTGATACTTTGTTTTATAATGTATAAATGACACTTGCAGGGAAGGGGCTTAACACTAGGGGGCGATCAAGGGGTTAACTGTGTTCCCTGGGTGTGTTCTAGCTGTAGGGGGTGGGGCTTACTGAGAAAGATCGCTCTTCCCGATCACTGGGAACAGTAGATCTGTCATGTCATCTGGCAGAATGGGGATTCGCCTTGTTTACAAAGGCAGGTCCCCGTTCTGCCTTTGTGCATAATGATCGCAGGTGGCTGACCGACATCCAGTCCGCCAGACCCGCAGGTATGGTCGCAATCTCGCATGCACAAACCGGCGTACAGTTACGTCGGTTCGCACAGGAGAGCTGACCTGCCGCAGTACATGTATGTGAGCAGGTCAGGAAGTGGTTAAAGGGAAACAGAAATATTGCTGATGGCTTCCTCTGCCTTGACATCTTGTACCTGTGAGCCTGGTAAACTCGTCTTTCAGTTCGAGACATTTTGAAGGCTTGACTATTTACTTTTCCTGCTGATGTTAAATCATTAATCCTCATAACTCTAAATCATGTTTGCTAAAGGATGGGCTTCTATATGATATTATTTTTAAGATCAGTTCTGTGTTACGTGGCTATGAAAAACCCCTAAAAGTTGCAATGGAGGGGCATTGATTATATATTTTTATATATATATTCTAAAAATCATAATTGTGTACTTTTTGTCATTCAGCTGATAACCATAGTGTTTTAGTGTAATCATTTTTCTGTGAAGACATTCTCACCAGCAGCTTCAAGGCCCCTAAGATTAAATTGTTTCATAAATCAAACAAAATGTGTTTTATGATAGTGACGGATGTCCTCCCTTTCACTATCGGGAGAGATAACTTCATGTTGTACTGTAAATACTGAGTAAAGTAACACGTGGCCTTTAAGCACAGCTCCCATCTAGGAATTTCAGTGAGGTGCATTAAAAATATAAATGCAGTTTCCCTTAAAGCGGAGTTCTGGCCACAATATCACTTTTTATATATAAATACCCCTGTAATACACAAGCTTAATGTATTCTAGTAAAGTTAGTCTGTAAACTAAGGTCCGTTTTGTTAGGTTGTTACAGCATTTAGACACTTTATAAAATAGAAATTGACTGGGGCCATCTTAAGTGTGGGCATCATGAAGCCAGACTGTATGACTTCCTGGATTTCAGCCTTGCAAATCTCGCACATGCTCAGTGCTGCACAAGCAGTGTCAGATCAGGTTTCAGCACCTGTGCTGTCCAAGTCACATGATTCTTTGAGACTGGGGAATGCACAGACTCCTGGAAAGTTACACCCACTACATTCCCAGGAGTCTGTGCGGTGTAGGTTAGGAAGCATTAAGCACCTAGGTGCAGGAAGTGGGAAGATTAACTATTCTGCCTAGCAACAACACTTTGAAGGCATCTAAAAAAAAAAAAATTTTCGTAAAGGACTAATGACATTTTTTTAAAACTACTGATGTAATTTTATATTTATGGGTGGAACTCCACTTTAAGTCCATAGTAATAATATTGTATGTTTATACACGTATTTAGTAGACATGAAAATGTAAATACATCTCTGTCACATTGCTATTGTTGACCATAATCTGGGTGGGGCGAGTTCACCTCTTCTGGTGAGATCTGCAGTACCATGATAAGGTTCCATGATAAGGTTCCTTTTAATCCTTTACTCTGTAACAACAAGGAAACATTCCACAGTCACCGGAGCAGACAGCCACAGACCTTAAAAAATAGCCCGACAGATTCTGACCCTTCTCCATTTTGCTGGAAATACGTGTTTTGTTTGTCTGTATGATTTCCCAACACTCTTGTCTGGACAGGAAGTATGGAGAAATATGGTGGCACAGACAGCAAATCAGAACGTAAAGGATAAGTTCATGTAACCTGTTCCTGCTCCTGAGAGCCGCTCAGGGACCCGAGCACCTGCTGTGATAGCAGTACAGTGAGAAGTTCCCCATCCCTGCTCCGGCCGTGTCATTCATTCAGAGTTCTGTGAATGAATGAACTACAAACACTGACATCCTTTGCGACTGTCGGCTTGTAGTTCTCCATGAACTACCACAACGCTGTTGAGCGCTCTGGTATTGCATTGATTCTGCCGGTCGACGTGAAACTGCGTGATTATACGATGTACCGGGCAGACGGCTTCCACTTGAAGGAGTCCTACAATGTTTTCCAGGCTCCAAAAATAATAATTGGTCACATATCAGCTGATATAAAAACAGGAAAGATTATTTATTCCCTTTTAGGCCAATTTCACAAATGGCCACGGTGCCCAGCATGGGGTCTGGTGCATTCCGTTCACCAGTTCAGGTTCAAATCTGGTCCGAAGTTTTGCCTGAATTCGCACCTGAACCAGACCCAAGCAAGCACAGGACCCTTTTTTTGGAATGCGGACCGCGACTGCTGCAGGACATGTGTGAACCGGCTCCATTGAGAGCCTGTCACACTTGCATCCAATTTGTACATATGTGAACTTGGCCTTAAGACCTGGTTCACACTGGTATGATTTGAGATGCGATTTGAGATTTTAAATCGCATCTCCAATTGTCGGCAATGGCACTGTCCTAATCGGTGCGACGCCGCATCTGCGGCGCTGCACCGATTTCAAAAAGTAGTTCCTGTACTATTTTTTGCGATTTCGGGCCGCGATTTACATTGACATCTGTGCAGAAACATGGCTTCACTCCCGCAGCCCAGTGTGAACCTTTTAAAGGCAACAGGTTTTTTTACCTTAATGCATTTGTCTGTTATAGGCCCGTTTACACCTGTGTGTTTTGCAACCGTGGGCAGAATTGCAGTGAATCTGTCTACGATCCCACTGCGCTTGTTCAGGTGCCATTTATTTTCGATGGTGGTTCTGCCGCGATTGTCGCATGATTAATCACTCCACAATTGCAGCAGTTTTGTTGGCCAAAAGAAGCACCTGCTTATTTTTTGACTGGCAAGCTTCACTCAATGCGGTTTGCTGTGGTTTTTCTTGCCAGAACCACACCGGCATTTTGGTGCCATTTGACAATGAATGGCACCTAAACTTGCATGGTGTAATTTGTCAGGTTTGCAGAGCATTTGGGATTGCTGGCAGCATTCTGCTTGCGATCGCAAACACCAAGGTGTGGACAGGGCCTTAAGGTAATAAAACCTGTGTGAATTACCTGAGCCCGATTTCAATCCAGCGCTGTGGCCGAAAGCAGTGGCGCTATCTTTGCTCTCTCTTATCACTGGCCATGGAGGCAGCAGTAGGAGCTATGGGCTCCGGCTGCTGTGATTCACAGCCAGTGTGGATGGAGTGGGAGGCGGGGCCAAGCCACACTGGGTGTGTCAGCAGACACAGAGCATGGCTTGGGAGCGAACTTGCATGAGTGCCCCCATAGCAAGTAGGGGAGGAGCCAGGAGCGCCAGTGGGGGACACAAGTAGAGGAGGATCAGTGGTTTTGCACAGAGCAGGTAAGTAACATGTTTTTTGTTTAAAAAAAATGGCCTTTTACAATCACTTTAAGTCAATTTGCATGAAACTAGAAAGTGTTTGTCAGATGTGCTCTTCAGGTGCAAGAGTGATTTTCTGAGGGCTCGGTTGGCTGGCCGTAGTTGATGTTCGTTTATGTTTCCATTAGAAGTTTACTTGCATGCATGTGATCGTGTTATGGTAGCCCAGGGAGTGGTAGGATATCAACAGAGCTACATTCCATAGCTGCTCAGTTATGACTAAAGTGGGTGTTTAGTGCTGAAATCTGGTTATTTCTAGCAGGAGATGGAAAGATCCCACCAAAACTTTGCTGTGCCAGTTTGTGACCCGTCATAGCTAGGTGTCCTGCTTTTGTTATCTATTTTGAAAGTCTACATGTATTGTTGTAGGTCTTGCTGTTGCCTTAATGTGATTGTCTTCTTGAATTAATCACAATTTTGTCATCCCACAGCAATTTGTTGGTAGAAGTAATATTTTATTAAAATAATAACATAAACAGCATGGATTATGTAATAAGCCAGTGCCAAGTGCTGTAAGCAGTGTAAAGACGAACCTTTTTTACATTTTGGAAATAGCCAGACTTGCTTTAAACCTAAGGTGTGTATGCCGACTGCCAGTTAAGCCTTGGGTTCACATTAGTGCGATTTATACAGTGCCGCCGCTATGCGATTTGTGTGTGGTTTGTAATGCAATTTCACTGGTGTGCATTTATGGACACAATCTCAAGGCTTGCGACTGCTGTTGCTGGAAATGAGGACCAAATTGGCCAAAAACACATGTACATGCATTTCTGATGAAGTCTGTGTAACACAAAATTTGCGCCAAAGTAGCACAGGACCCTACCTCAGTCACATGGCACCTGAACTGCATTGATCTGAATGGTCACCATTAAAAGCGAAGTCCCTTTTCTATTGTCATGCGATTCTGTGCAATGCAAGTCGCATGAGAAATTTGCAGTGAGAAGCAGACCTTCGAGATGAGCGATGCTATACTTGGACAACAAAAGAGGAGTGATCATCTATGGGTCTCAGAAAAAAACAGTGTTAAAGCGGTAGTAAAGCCTGCTTTGTGATTTTTACCATTAGATAAGCCTATAATAAGGCCTACCTGAAGGTAAAATGAATATCTCCTAAACGTGCACCGTTTAGGCGATATTCACCCTGCATGCAGCCAGTGACATCACTGGTGTTTGCGCTCTGCAGGTCTGGCATACCTTGCCGGAACTTCAGAGCTTCGTGCCGGACTGAGGGCTCCCATGCGCATGCATAGGAGTGATGTCATCATAACTCCAGCCAATCACACAGCTGGAGCGCACGAACCTGGGAAGAAATGCTGGGGTAAGATGCCATCCCTCTCGGTATGCCGCCAGGAGGGCTTTGTTCTAAGGTGAGTATTCCATAATGTGCTAGTATGCAATGAATACCAGGACATTATGCAATGCCTTACAAGTGTGTGTGTTTTTTTTTTTTTTTCGCCAGCCGTGGCTTACAACCGCTTTAACCTTGTCTACAGCTTAAAGAGAGAAATACATAATGACAGGGAGAACATTCACAGGCAAACAATGACCAATGTAGAAAAACCATCTATCAGAACAGAAAAGCTCAAAAATGCATGTTAAAATACTAGTAACACCTGTAGTGTGTTTTTATATTGTAGTTATTACTGAGAATAGTTGAAATTTGACATAACCTTGTTCATTCTATCTTTATTTCAGATTCAGAGTTACAAGATGGCCTGTAACATGATTCTCGATTTTGGAAATCAGCTATTCCGTCGTAAGGTTGTAGGATCTGACGGCAAGGAGAGCAGATTGTCA
Source organism: Rana temporaria (assembly GCF_905171775.1). Taxonomy (NCBI): domain Eukaryota; kingdom Metazoa; phylum Chordata; class Amphibia; order Anura; family Ranidae; genus Rana; species Rana temporaria. The sequence continues at coordinate 83,814,035 of NC_053490.1, forward strand.
CGATGCCTCAACACCTTTGACCTGGTTGCCTTGGGTGTGGGTAGCACGCTTGGCGCAGGAGTATATGTGCTGGCTGGAGCTGTGGCGAGGGAAAATGCCGGACCTGCAATCGTTCTCTGCTTCCTTATTGCGGCTCTGGCTTCCGTTCTTGCCGGCCTGTGTTATGGAGAATTTGGTGCCAGAGTACCAAAGACCGGTTCTGCCTATTTGTACAGCTATGTCACAGTGGGGGAGCTGCTGGCCTTTATAACAGGCTGGAATTTAATCCTCTCTTATGTTATTGGTAAGTACTATGAATAACAGATTTGAACCATTCCCTATTGGGGCTATTCTGCCACTCTTCTACATGTAAAAATCATATTTTTTTTGCTAGAAAATTACTTCAAATCACCCAACATATGTTTTTTTAGCATAGATCCTAAGGATTTAAATGCCGTTTGGTGCAACTTTTTATGTGGCACGGTATTTGCGCAGGAATTTTTCCAAAGTGTGTTGTTTTTTTTGGGGGGGGGGGGGGGGGGAAAAAAACCGTTTCATGAGTTAAAAAAAAAAAAAGAAAAAAAAATAAGTTCGCCCAATTTTTTGTATAATGTGAAACATGGTGGTTATGACTAAGGCCTTATAGACTGAAACGCATCAACCTTTCCTATTGCGTTTGTCTACTATGGCTTGTCAATAAATACGTCAATTGTTTAAGAGCAACGACTGGAGTGCGGATCATCTTTTCTTCGTGTGAAAGATGTTATGCCGAGTAAATGGATGCCTAACATGTCACACTTTAAAATTGCGTACACTCATGAAATGGCGCCAAACTTCAGTACTTCAAGGGCGACACTTTTTACAGGTTACCAGTTTAGAGTTACCTGTAAAAAGTGTCGCCTTTTAAGTACTGAAGTTTGGCGCCATTTCATGAGTGTACGCAATTTTAAAGTGGGCTAGAATTGTTGCTCTCACTTAAACGTTTGTGGTGATACCGCACATGTGGTTTGAATACAATAAAATAAATGATCTCTGCAGCATAGCTTTGTTTTTTATGAAACAAAATATTTTAGGTGTTTTTTTCACTTTTGCAGCCAAATTGGGAAAACACCAGTTTTATATCTGTTGTTTCCATACACATGGTATAAGTTAGAAAATTATTTGAAAATCACTGCTTACTTTTTTTATTATTATTATTATTATCATATAAAGGGTTTCATCACATACACATGGCATAACATTGCAAACAAAAACATTACGTCTCATGTTTACAATATTGCTTTTGCTAGCATTTCAAACAAAGGTAAAGCGTAAAGAGAGCAGAAAACATCCGGGTCAATTACAGAGGAAGGATATTTATGGTCCAGGGTTGGTCACTTATAAATAAGGTTTTAGTATTGATCACTGTTCCCAAAGGCCTCAGTTCCAGTACGGATTTTTTTTTTCTCTTTTTGTAACGTTTTCCAGACATTGGCGTAAGGGGTAGAAAAATTGCTGCTGGGTTGTCATATAGTCAGGTTTTTGTTTTTGTTTGAATAACAAACATGTCATCTTACCTGCTATGTGCTTTGGTATTGTGCAGAGCGGCCTTGAACCGCCTCTACTGGGGTCCCATGCCAACACTTTTGGTTTCTCCTCTTTTGTGTGTGTGTGTGTGTGCGTGCCCCCATAGCCAACTGCTTCATATGTGGGTGCACAGCCGGGCTGTGTGAGTCTATAGTCCTGCTCCCTCCTCGCAGGATTTGATTGATAGCAACAGGAGCCAATGGCACCCATTGCTGCCTCTCTGTCCTGTAAGTAGAGAGAGATGGACCAGCCCTGCTGCAGACAGGCACAGCTCTGGATCGACATAGGACTTGGGTAGGTATAAGAGTGGGTGAGGAAGCGATACTTCCATTGGAACATTCTTTCTCTTAACACGGGGAATGCATAAATGTAAAAAAAATGTTCTGCCTTTAGAACCACATTAAACATACTACCTAGCTTCCCCTCTCTATAAATTGTTAAGGAGGGAGCATTGAGTTATATTTACCATAATTAACCCTGTCTGTACAGTGTTGGCAGATCTCATCAGTTTTAAACTACATGTGCACACTCTCCGTGATACCGTCTCTTATCAGTGCCATGAAAAAGTCCCCATCCAAAACCCCCAAATCCCTTGTCCCTTTTTTTTTTGATCTTTGAGTTGATGTTTATTGGTTCCAGGCAGCCAATGCAAGATCAATTCCTTGATCCTACTGTTCTATACATGTGCACACTGTCTGTCCTAACAAAGTGTTGAAGATCTCAAGGTGGTGCATTTTATGTTGATATAAAAAAAAAACTGTCCCTCAGTCTGTTCTCCAATTGTACATTGGAAGCTATGCTAAACAAATAAAGCTTCCTATAGAATGCTATATATGTAAACCTGCTCCAAAAAAAAAAAAAAAAAAAATAGAAAGGTTAAAAAAATGTTTTTTTAAATGTTTACAACAGGGGTCTCAAACTCAAATTACCTGAGGGCCACAAGACGAGTTTTCATATCCCATGGGGGGCCGCATGCAAACTTTCAAACTTCAAAAACAACCGTACTGGTGTCAGCGAACGCATTATTACCCCCCAGCACTGTTGTCAGTGGATGCATTATTAACACTGACCACTACACTGCACACTGACCACTACACTGCACACTGACCACTACACTGCACCCTGACCACTGAACACTGCACCCTGACCACTGAACACTACACACTGACCACTCACCATCAGGGCAAGGCACAATCAGGGCACATGGGGGCACAATCAGGGTACATGGGCCACATAAGGGCACAATCGGGGGAACATGGGGGCACACTCAGGGTACATGGGGGCACACTCAGGGTACATGGGGCACACTCAGGGTACATGGGGCACACTCAGGGTACATGGGGCACAATCTGGGTACATGGGGCACATGATGTCACAATCAGGGTACATGGGGTACATGAGGGTACAATCAGGGTACATGGGGCACAGGTCAGCGTTTTACTTGTTGTGGTTTTCTTCACATGCCGAATAAAGCAGGAAGCGTCTGTAATAAGTTCACTTCTCTCTCCTGTCATGCTGCGGCTGCTCCCCGGCGGCCCCCCTCTCTTTTCGTCCATCCCAGGTGATATCACAAGCAAATGGGGATGGACGAGAAGAGAGGGGGGGCGGGGAGCAGCCGCAGCATGACAGGAGAGAGAAGTGAACTTATTACAGACGCTTCCTGCGCAACTCTGCATGTGAAGTAAATCTACTCCCCCCACTTCCATGGCACCCCCCGCCCTGCCTGCGGGCCATTTATAACCGGGCAGCAAATGGCCCACGGGCCGGTACTTTGAGACCCCTGGTTTACAAGCTCTGTGAAGGTGTGTGTGTAAACGGAGAGGAGGGCCGCCGCACTGGGTGTACCAAGATGGCTGTGGCTCCAGAGCTAGGTCGGATCACGGATCAACTGTGATCCGTGGCACCACTAGCGGCCATGTTAAATATCGGCCTAATTTGGATAAAAATCGGCCGATGCCGATTTCTCCAAAACAGCCAAATATCGGCCGACCTCTAATATATATGTATGTATGTATATATATATATATGTGTGTGTGTGTGTGTGTGTGTGTGTGTGTGTGTGTGTGTGTGTGTGTGTGTGTGTAATATTAGGGTTGTCCCGATACCACTTTTTTAGGACCGAGTACAAGTACCGATACTTTTTTTCAAGTAGTCGCCGATACCGAATACCGATACTTTTTTTTAATGTCATGTGACCGTTTTCAAATCACAATACAGACCAAAGATATTTTCTTTAGAATTATGAAGAACTGGTACATCATGGTGTGGGGCTGTTTTTTAGCATACGGTACTGGAAAACTACATATCATTGAAGTAGTGATCACTGTCAGTGCAGCTCATCGGTGCCAGTGCCCAAAAGTGCAGCTAGCCAGTGCCACCTATCAGTGCAGATCAGTGCCCATTAGTGCATCAGTGCAGGGAGGCAGCTTATTAGTGCATCTCATAAGTGCCACCCAATCAATGCCAGTGCCACCTATCAGTGCCATCCATTTATGAGTGCAATTCAATCAATGCCAGTGCCACCTATCAGTGCCATCCAATGGTGCCATCCAATTTGTGTTCGATGTCACAAAAAAAAAAAAAAGTATTCTATTTTGGTATCGGGAGTATTTGCGCGAGTACTAGCGCAAATACTCGGTATCGGTCCCGATACCGATACTGGTATCGGTATCTGGACAACCCTATGTAATATATTAAAAAAATCCTGAGGAACACAAGCTTGTGCCTCGTCAAAATAAAAACTGCTATCGTTCGTTCACCTTTAAGACCCGTAAGTGCTGTTCTCTCTTTGGGTGTGTATTTATGTGTGTGTGTAATATATAATATAAAAAATATATATAACTTTTGTTTTTAGGTACATCGAGCGTGGCTCGAGCATGGAGTGCAACATTTGATGAACTTATTGGAAGAAGAATTGAACATTTCTGTCTGGAACACTTCACAATGAATGTGCCCGGTGTTTTAGCCAAATACCCTGATATCTTCTCCGTGTTCATTATTTTGTTGCTGACAGGTAAGGTATTTTTAATCAGCAAATATGAATACAGTTTTCTCAACTGCTCCTTGTCATTTATATTGTAAACCAAGTGCAACCTACTGAAAATAATTTGAGATTACACAAGGTTCCATCTATAACCCCATAACTTGCAACTCAATGTGCATTGTTTATTATCATACTCAAGTTTCCAAAGCAAACTTTCTTGTATGGTGTGAGCTGAAAATGTAGTTACCGTATTTATCGCGGTATAACGCGCTCCCGCGTATACTGCGCAACCCCTAAAGTTGCCCCGAATCCTGTGGAAATGTTTTATTTTTTTTTGTACTTGCAGTTTTGGTGTCTTGCGCGGCGCGGCGTCCATCGGCGGCCTCGTCGGGTCCGGCGTCCTTCTGCAGCTTCGGGTGTCCTCTTCGTCGGGTCCGTCTGCGGCTTCGGGTGTCCTCTTCGTCGGGTCCGGCGTCCTCACGTCCTCCCTGCTCGTTTCCCGCACCGAGTTTGAATACTGCGCCGACATATACAGAGCGCAGTACACTCGTGTATTGTCGGGCAGGCTCGGCAACTCTCGCGCTGACGTCCTGTACGTCCAGGACTTGAGCGCGGAAGAAGCCGAGACTGCCCGACTATACCCGAGTGTACTGCGCTCGGTATATGTCGGCGCAGTATTCAAACTCGGCGCGGGAAAGCGGGTATCGGCGTATACCGCGCACCTACGATTTTGCCCTGATTTTTAGGGCAAAAAAGTGCGCGGTATACGCAGATAAATACGGTACTTTACATGGTAAGTTGTTTTACAACCCTGTACTCCACACAATCGTTTAGTAATTAAGGGGGGGGGGGGGAATAATCAAATTTTTACTTTTTTTGAACATAACCTGGTGGGGAAAGGTTGCCTTGTTTTGAATGGTGGAAGTCTGTGCCTTTTTGATCCCCTAAATTGTATGGAGGGGTTTACATTCACTGTGTGTGTGAATTTCAAAAGCTGACTAATCTGGTGGCTGCACAGTAGCGTCCATTCACCTGCAGGTGGCAATATATATATATATATATATATATTTTATGAAAATGAACTACTCTGTGTCTTGTGATTTTCTCCAAGAAAAGGATTTTGTAGGTAAACCAAAAATCCTAAGTTTATTGCGCACAAAAGAAAGTACTGCAAAAACTGTTGCACAGTAAAAGGATTCGAGAATTCAGACTTGATGAATGTTTAGGGTGACCTACTCAGCTGGAACCACTTTTTTGTCTGGAAATTAGCATATACGGTACATAAAAGGGAGTGGTTGCATTTCATTGAAAGTATTTGATGTACTGTACGTGTCATAGCTGAGATAATGATCAATAGCCTTGCTGATTGGGGCCTGATCCTCCAGTGTGGACCAGAGCCGTCAGTGACAACCGGGATTGAGAGCCACGAACCACGCAAAGTTCTTTACAGCAGTGGTCATCAACCCTGTCCTCGGGGCCAACTAACAGGCCAGGTTTTATGTATTACCTTGGGGAGACGCAGACTAGAATACTGCAATCACTGAGCAGCAAATTATATCACCTGTGATGTATTTCAGTTATCTTGCAAACCTGGCCTGTTAGTGGGCCCTGAGGACAGGGTTGATGACCACTGCTTTACAGTGTCTGGTTAAAAACCGCTGGTATGCAGTAAAAGCTCTTTGCATTTTGCTGAAGGCATTGATGATTGTGTGTCTTGCTTTTCCTCAGGTCTCTTGTCATTTGGTGTGAAGGAATCGGCATTTGTGAACAAGATATTCACGTGCATCAATGTACTAGTCCTGGGCTTCGTCATCGTATCCGGCTTTGTGAAAGGATCTGTTAAAAACTGGCAGTTATCAGAAAAGGATATCAATGATACCAACATCACAGGTTTACTCAAGTATGTCTGCCAACCTTCTTAGCTGTTTCTATACAGATTTCAGTAAGTGTCAGAGGTGTAATTATTTCACAAAGTGGGGATCCTTTCAGCTTGTGTTATGTGTCTGTATGGTGTGAAGTTTTTAAAGTACATCTCATGTTCTTTTAATAATCGCTGCACAGGCTCACATTGGTGTGCCAAGTAAATCGAAGAGTTGGACATCAGGGAAATTGAATATGTCTGAGGTTTTTATGATAGGCATTTTTCTAGAGCATGGATGGCTATCTGTAGTGCACAGATGCTGCCCATGTGCCAAAATTCCTCTTGATGGAGCAGTATACATTTAGCAGCTTGCGTTTTGTATAGTTGTGTTCGCAAAGCACTGTTGCTCGTTAAAATGTATGACCTAATGTGTTCTTTTTTTTTTTTTATATAGTGAAACAGAGTCGAATAAATGGGAATATGGCACTGGTGGATTTATGCCGTATGGTTTTGCTGGAGTCCTGTCTGGAGCTGCGACTTGCTTTTATGCGTTTGTTGGTTTTGACTGTATAGCTACTACAGGTGAGAGTACATGAAAGCTACTTCCGCTATATTCCAGGAGATAAATGTCACTTGCTGCAGTGAATGTCATAACCAAGAGATCCCGTATAGGTGTTTTTGATACAGTTAATCAGCAGATTTTAAATAAACTGTAAAATTGTACATTTTAATAATAATAAAAAGTATACTTTTACTTTTGTCTGTACTGCTGTTCCCAGAACCTAATAAAATGTGTGTGTGTGTGTGTGTGTGTGTGTGTGTGTATATATATATATATATATATATATATATATATATATATATATATATATATATATATATATATATATAATATAATTATAAATTATAGGCCGCTATACTAATGGCATATTATTTTGATTAAGCTTCATAAACGGTATGTGAAGTCTGTGCCTTTCTTCAAGGTATTGGCTTTGGCATTTCCAATTGACCATTGAAAGACCTGTATTCTGCCAAACAAGGACTGTTGCTCACATACCCACATATATACCCTAGTTTTCACTTGGGTGTCTTGAGGGCTTCAATTGAAGTTATTGAGTCAGGTTAGCGACAGTGGCCCAGATTCAAGAAGCAATTGCGCCTGTGTAACCATAGGTTACGCAGCGCAATTGCTTACTTGCTCCGGCGTTACGAATGCTCCTGATTCAGGAAAATCTTAACGCCGACTGCAGCCTAAAATCTGCGTGGCATAAGGCTCTTATGCCACGCTTATTTTAGGCTGCATTCTAGCGTTGACCGCTAGGGGGCGCTCCCATTGTGATCAGCGTATAGTATGCAATTTGCATACTATAACACCGATTCACAATTGTTGCGCGGGCCCTGCGTACGCAAGTTACGTCGTTTCCGTACGGCGTGCTTAGCGTAAGGCTGCTCCTGCTAATAGCAGGCGCAGCCAATGCTAAGGATACCCGTCGTTCCCGCGTCGCGAAATTTGAAATCTACGCCGTTTGCGTAAGTGATTCGTGAATGGCGCTGGACGCCATTCACGTTCACTTTGAAGCAAATGACGTCCCTGCTCCGTGAATCGAGGGCAGCGCAAAATATTTGCGGGGGCGCAGGGCAAAATCGTTGCCCTGCGCCTCCGCAAATAGAGCGCAAATGTACCTGAATCTGGGCCAGTGTTTTGGGCAACACATTGGATGGTGGGCATCTTTAAAATATCTATCCAAAAATATATTTGACTTTTTTTTTTTTTTGTATGCTTGATGCTAGGTGAAGAAGTAAAGAACCCCCAGAAAGCCATTCCTATTGGCATTGTGGCTTCTCTCCTCATTTGCTTTGTGGCATACTTTGGCGTATCGGCTGCCCTCACGCTCATGATGCCCTACTATTTATTGGACAAAAACAGTCCTCTGCCAGTGGCCTTCACTTACGTGGGATGGGGTGGAGCAAGATATGCTGTGGCTGTTGGATCTCTCTGTGCGCTTTCTACAAGGTAACCCACTTTTCTGTGCATGTACACATATTTGCTCCTTAGTTTCCTTATTGGATATTAGTCTTGCTATTCCATAAACCAGCTACTCTATTTTTATAATATAAGTATTTTACTTTTCTACCATTTATTGCACTTTGCACATTATTAAAGGTATAGTACAGCTGTTGCAAAGATGTAATATATGCACCCACAGTATTAAAGGTATAGTCCACCTGTTGCAAAAATGTAATAATGCACCCACATTAATAAAACAAAAGTGTGCATTTATGAAATTTTTGCATTGCAGCCCTGACCAGTGCGATTTGCAGACTATTCCCCCCCGGACTCGGGTTCATATGGAGATATGGACCTACAGTTATGGGGCTGGAGGAAGTAAACAATGTATTACAATTATAAAGATGTCAGCGTGCTTGTTTTACAGTAAAATGTAAGAGTCGCTGTGCCATGGTGGAAGGTGAGACTTGAAGTATTTCCATTCACAGATTCCCTATGAATGGATGACACGGCTGTGCAGGCATAGCCACACACTGCCGTGCTAGGGGTGTGTGCAGGGAGGAGAACCCCGCAATTCACATAAGTGGAGGACTGGGAACAGAGCCCATGATTCCATGTTGCTTCCTGATGGGTGTTGCATGAAATATCATCAGAAAGGACTATGCTTTTTAAATGACACTAAACTCTGGTTTCACAAAAGTAAAAAATTTGTATCATGTATGTGATAACGCAAAGTACCTTCTGTCGCTCATGGGCTCATTCAATTCCCACATTCCTCCCCCTTCTATTTTTTTTGGTTACAATTGTTCTCCATGGTCCCATTGTATGTAGGAACAAGGCGAGTCATTCTCTCTCTCTCTCTCTCTCTCTCTCTCTCTCTCTCTCTCTCTCTCTCTCTCTCTCTCTCTCTCTCTCTCTCTTTCTCTTTCTCTTTCTCTTTCTCGTTCTCGTTCTCGTTCTCGTTCTCTCTCTCCTTCTCGTTCTTTCTCATTCTCGTTCTCTCTCTCGTGTTCTCTCTCTCGTGTTCTCTCTCTCTTGTTCTCTCTCGTTCTCTCTTTTATTTCTCTTTCTTTCTTTCTTTCTTTCTTTCTTTCTTTCTCTCTCTCTCTCTCTCCCTCTCTCTCTCTCATTCTCTCTCTCTCTCTCATTCTCTCTTGTTCTCTCTCTCTCTCTCTCTCTCTCTCTCTCTCTCTCGTTCTCTCTCTCTCTCTCTCTCGTTCTCTCTTGCTCTCTCTCTCGTTCTCTCTTGTTCTCTCTCTCGTTCTCTCTTGTTCTCTCTCTCGTTCTCTCTTGTGTGTTCTCTCGTTCTCTCTTGTGTGTTCTCTCGTTCTCTCTCGTGTGTTCTCTCTCTCTC